>NC_074718.1:39215517-39515517 GCF_947242115.1 Biomphalaria glabrata | reverse complement strand
TTAGAAAGTTATGATTTTTTTTCTGGTGTTTTGACCTAGCATTGGTTGACATGGAGCATGTAAGATGAGAGCGTCTCGCTCGCTCAGCCAGCAAGACACACCCCCACTCAAAAAGTTAAAAAATTGGAATTGAATTTCGTAGAGGATAAATCTACTTAAATAAGAAATTTAATTGTAAACCTAGTATTCGTAGTAAATTTCTAGCTCACAAATGTGATTTCATTTATATTTATGAACTCCACTTGTTTAGAATGTAAATATTGATGAAATAAACAAATAATCGGGTCTAGAGATACAAGAAATGTCAGAGGGGTGTGGACAAAATGGCAGCTTTGTGACGACAAAATATCTAAAAAGTGGGATCAAATCGTCTGAAACAATTATTTTTCAAATTGGCTTTAAAATTTAAAAAAAAATAGAGTGAACCATTAAAACTCTTTTAAAACTATGTAGACACATGCATAATTATTATATCTACTAGCCTATGCATGAGTTTATTCACTGAATAGTTTAGCTTTCAAGAGAAAAAAAATCCCATAGGGAGCATTGCAAACTTATGTTTCAACATTGTAATCGATCAAAACAATCATTAACAATGTATCGTGAAAAAACAGCTTGCATAATTTTAAAAATTAGATTTTTCGCTTTCAGAAAAGAAAAAAATAGCCGTTGCATCAGAACTTTGAATGATCTAAAATATCATGATGTCCGATTTTCATTTTCTCTTCTAGTTTACAAGATCTAAACGGGACAGACAGGCCACACAAAACTAATAGCCTCTTTGCCCCTTTCGGCTTTCGGGGGCCGCTAAAAATTACTAAAATTACTTAAGACTTAATTCTTACTCTTAAGAATTTTTAGATCAACAAACTTAGATCTAGACAGTCTAAATAGATCTAGATCATCTAGATCCAATCTACGATAACTCTTACTTAGTCTTACCAAATCTTTAACAGGAACAGTTTCAAGATTGTTTAAACTCAAATCAAGTTCGTTATCATTTAATTTTTCACGAAGGCTTTCTTTCGGCATGTTTACAATCTGAATCTAGATCTAGATCTAGTCTAGATAGATCTACTTGTAGATCTAGATCTTGAATTAGGCTAGATGTATTAGATACCGTATAATTTAGGGATAGATCTAGACTCTATAATATTAATTCTTAAGACTAATAATGTTACGAATGTTCAATGTATCAATGCAAAATTTGGAAATGTTGACACGTACACGAAACCGGAAATTGTAAAACTAATAAAGTTAGATCTAGATATATAGGCTAGATCTCTAGATCTTCTAGATAGGATAGAATAGCTCGATCTAGATTCTAGATCTAGACTTATATATCTAGATCTAGAATAATCTAGATAATTTAGATAATTATTTGTGTTTATCCTTCTCTAAAATTTCTTTTTACCGAAATATTTTTTTTTAATCTCTTCAACATTAAAAATAATTGTTAAACTCCACAAAAAGTCTACAGAGACTTAGATCTCTAGATCTATATTATAATTTATATCTAGATCTAGTGTGCCTCTCTGAAAAAATCTGGATATAACATAAACACTATTCTATTATTGATGGTGGCGAACAACAATCAAGGAGTCTAGATCCTAGTTTTAGAGATCTTAGATCTATAATCTAGTCTAGATCTAGAATATATATCTAGACTCTAAATCTATTTATTGATTTACATAGATCTATATTTAGACCAAAGACTAGATCAATCAATCATATTCAAAATGCCTGAACGTAAGTGCAAGTTGAAGCTAAGACTAATTAAGACCTTATTATAATAAGTATAAGTATACTATAAGTACTATTCAATTGTAACTATAACTTATTATAGACTAGACATATGTTACCCGCGACCCGCAGGTCTTTATTTGCGCATTACTTTCGATATAGTCACTGAGAGTGTTTTGTAAACAATTAAACGAAATAATAATGTAATAAGTAAAGCGAATGTGTCAATGTAAAAATAGCTAATAGTAGTAATAGGCTTAAATCCATTTTTTTTTAAATTAAAACATTTGCTTTTGAATAATCTAGTGGATTGGATTTAGATGTATGTTAAACGTAGCTAATGATCCTTTCACGTTATTTCTCTTTCGCTACGAAAATAAAATTAGTTTTGCGAAAGTGGTTTACCCGAAGTCGATACATTCTTATCTATTAAAAACGAAAAGAGCGATAGCTTTGTTAAATGAATGGGATTATAAAGTGAACAATTAAACGAAATAATTTTTAGTACGCGATTCATGAATGAATATAGATCTAGGCCTATCTCAACTCGGCTTCGCAGCTTTCGTAAACGAATGTAGCTTTAGAAAACCAAATTTGAATGTTTATTTGATCAAAATATGAAATGAATGGACTTTAATTAATATGTTTATGTGTTAAAGTATAAAACTATCTGTGCGAAGAGAAGTTTTATCATCTTAGAGTTGAATTAGAGTTTTAGATCTAGGGATGGAATTATAAAGTAAACAATTAAACGAATTAATATTTAGTACGCGATTCATTACTGAATTGTCTAATGAAAGAATGTTCGTCAGGAAATCTGTAATCACAGATATAAGGAACTAATTAATGTAAAAAATGCTTTTGAAACACAAAATTAAAGGTTAATTTTATTCTATAATGAAATCAATGGATCTTCTTTTGTCTTTTCATGTGTCAAAGTAAAAAACTATCTGCGCAAAGTGTATTTCTTAAAATTAGATCTAGGTCTAAATCCTTTCTATCTTTTCTCATGTCAACATTGTAGACATGGCCTAGATCCATAAAATACTATAGCTGTAATAGAGTCGGACAACTTTATTTTTTTTGAGGGTCTTAAGTTTGTTTTAGGGCTACAATACATACACTACGGTCTAAGTTGGTACCCAAGGAACATTCCTGCCTAGTTTTATCAAGATTGGTCAAGCGGTTTTGATGTCTATAAGTAACATACATACATACATACATACATACATACATACATACCCCTCACATTCTACTTTATAATATAGATTATAGGAATATAGTACTATAAGTATAAGTCAGGCTAAGTTAAGTTACTAAGACTAAGTGGCTAAGGCTAAGACAGGATAACTAAGTCTAGTCTACTCTAAGTCAGCTAAGGCTAAGAGTTACGGCTAAGACTAAACTAAGTCGTCTAAGTCAAGTGGTCTAAATTATTATATTATTATATTATATAGTTAATATAGACCTCTATTTAGTTATATTAGTATTACTAGATCTATATATATTATAAATATATTTCTATACTGTATATAGTCTAGTTACATAGTACTAATTTAGACTAGATTTATCTAGATCTAGTATTGGAAATAGATTTAGTGAAATTAGTCTAATTTAGATGTCTACTCACGGTCTAGTACTGAGTCAGTGAGTAGTAGTACTAATAAAAGTATACTAACTAGATCTAGGCTAGGTAATAGTAGGTATCTAGTAGTTAGTACTACTAGTAGTAGTAGTAGATCTAGTCAATCTAGTAGTATTATTGGTAAAACTAAAACTTTCCCTGGGAGGCCCCTAGTTTTTCAGGTCAATTATTTGGCAGCTGTCTATCCGCCTGTATGATGACGTACTGACATGACCTCACCTGCGCATGCGTGCTCTACTTAATATTGACCTGAAAAACTAGGGGCCTTCGATGGAAAGTTTTACCAATCAAGGTCACTACCGACTAGACGGTGTCAGTAATATCATGTAAAAGTTTTACCGTATTATTAGTATTATTATTACATTTAAAATATTTATTTAGATCTACTTAAAGAGGAGAGGGAGAGGGACAGTGACCGGGCGCGCTCTGCTAGTAGATCTGTTCTAATGCTAAGCTAGATCTAGATATTGACAGTCACTAGGTCAGAAATCAAGATCTAGACTTTTATGACTTGTTGTTCATTCTTGTGCCTATCATTTTTGATTTTAATATCATGCAGTCATTCAACACTACCTTTATTTTAGTCAACTAGGTCAAATTAGGTCAAAACCCTATTCCCAGTCAACTGTATTTAGGTCAAATTAGGTAAAATCCTATTTCCAGTTACAGACTTAACTATTTCTCTCCTAATTAACGATACCATTACATTTAATTAGTTTTTGGTTTTATAAATGTGTATTTGTGTTATATCAAAAGCGCTGCATGCATTTTCCTATAATTCTATACCAAAAGTAACATTTTCCGATTGCAAACAAAAATGTTATTGAAGTTTAATCATAACAGGGTAGAATGTACAAATGTGAAAAATGAACAATACTGTCAGAACATGGGAAAAAAATTAAGGAGATAAAGAGTTAAATGTTTTATTTTTTTATATAATAAATTTAAAGGAATATTTATAACAGAAAAAAGCTTTAAAATTATTTTGAGGAATAAAATAAAATTAGTTTATTCTTGATAAATCTTTACAATTTATTAGACTTCTTTGATTTTTTTCCCTAATGTAATTAAAGGAACAATATATCTTTATAGGCCATTTTATCATAGAATTTTTAGGTAATAGTTTTGTTAAATCTTAGAGCTGAAAATTTGTAATAGCTATAAAATAAAAATCCCAAATTTTTACCTTTAAAAACTGGAAAATACCTTGAAAATCATTATTGAAATTGGCTGTGACCCTATTAATAGGAGTGGACATACAAAATTTCATTATATTGTGTCACATACTGACAAGTAGATATCACAAAGTAATCACTACAAACAATGATGTAATGTATAAAATAATATTGCTGAGCAGAGAAGTGCTGGGTTTGAATTTCAGTGTTGGCTGTGATTTTGAATTTTGGAAATTTTAGGATACCCCCCAAATCCACCCAACTCTAATTGGTACAGATATTGGTTGGGGAAAGTAAAGGCTGTTAGTCATTGTGCTTGCTACCTGTTAAATGATTTTTTTTTTCTTATCACTATAAAAAATTTAACCCAATAGCTTCTATATCCAGTCTAAAAAATCCTCTTTTAAGCCCTAAGCAAAGAGGGGTAACTCTGAATTTTTAAAAGAAAATTAGAAAATAACAAATTTAGAAAAATATATAAATTTAAGAACTTATACTAATAAATAAACAATTATAAAAAATAGATCATTATGTCTAGTTTTTAAAAATATACTTTTAATACCTGTGGAATATAAAACACTTTTTTAAAAATACTCATTTTCACTGGTAGGGTCTTGTGCACTGGGTCTACAGGCCTGTTGTTTCTAAAAATTCTTCAAAATATAATAAAAATGTGATACATACACATCAGTTTTCAATAAAAAATAAAAAAGATTCACCATGCACTTGCTCTAAACAAGATATAATGAGCTCTTCTTATAGAAAAGTGTTCCAGACCATTTTAGGCATATAATGTAAAATCATTATTAACTGCTGTTGGAGCTAATCGGTCTATAATGTGATTTTAAGGAATTCGTATATTATATAGCATTCAGCCTTTCAATTTAATTTTTGCTTCAAAAGTGTATAATGTTGTTGTTTTTTTAGGAGATACAGAGGTATTTTCAAATCCTTTGCCTCCTTCTGGACACAGAGGCCATGGCGATGATGGCATGGATGATGAGTATGTGAAATGTTGTGTATTAAATATAAGTTTACATCTTCCATATTCAAATTAATTTTTATCTTTATTTATTTTTGCAATATCACTTTTATGTTTACAGACATTTAGGGGAGGTGGGTATTTATTGTATATATTGTAAATACAGCTTACATTCATGCATTTGTATTATTTAATAACAATTATGCCCATTGAATGGCATAAAAGTGTATTTATAGTTTAAAGGGGAAAAACTCGCCTCAAATGATTATCTAAACATGGATGATTAATCAGCTTTTTTGTTGTTGTTTTTTCGAAGACATCCACTTACCAATGAGGACTTTCGTAAAATGCTTATGACCCCAAAGCCTTCATCATCAACGTCATACAGTGAAACTGTTCGACATGCAAGAAAAGAGTAAGAAATATTTTTAAACTAAATATGACTTACGTCTAGTAGCAGTGGTCTCTAAAATTATACTTTTTACACATGTTTGTTTTAAATATACTACTTATTTCATTGAGAACAATGTACTGTATGCATATTTAAACAGAGCTCCTGTTAAAGAAGATGAGGCAGAAGAAGAAGATGCAGCAACAAGAAGGAAGAAAAAGAAAAGGTATTACTGCTGGGTTTTTTTCTCTCACCAGTTTTGAAAAAAACTAAATTTTTGTTGTAAATATTGGCCTGCTAATAATTTTAAGTTTTTGATGAAAAACTGTTTTTCGAAAATATTTTTTTCTTATGTAAAAGATAAATCATCACTTGACATGTTACTAGTGAAAAACACATTTTACTTTAGTGGATCATAAATTCAGTTTGGTAGTTTTTATATAAATTGTTTTTATTAACCTTTTTTTTTTTTCTAAGTTACTATGCCAAGCTCAAAAGAGATGAAGAAGAAAGGCAAAAAGAACTGGAGGCTAAATACAGAGATAGAGTATGTAGTTTGATATATAGTTTCATAGATGTATATATATTTGCTGGTGTGTGTATTTTATTTTTTATATCCTTGAAACTGCTTAGTCTAATAGTTATAAACTCCACCAATATATACACACACATATGTGTGTATATGTATAGTGTTAAAATGGTCTGTCTTGAAAGCAAATAGTAATTAAATCTTGTTTCAGTTATGACTTACAAAGACTGTCTCCTTTAAATAATAGTAATGTTTTGCTTACACCTGCATTTAATATTGTAGTACGTTTTCATTCAATGATTTATACTGTTTTTTTTTGTTACATATTAGTATTTATTAGTTTTTAAGTTAACTTGTAGTCAGCAAACATTCAACAGGTAAAAACTAAAATGCATTTACAAAAAATGTATATATTATCTCTAAAGTATAGAAGACACTCAATTCAAACTGATATAGTCAATTAAAAGTTCGACCAATAAATCTATGCTTAATTGGCTTTGAAATTCATTTCAATTAGCAATGCCATAAAGTGAAATAAATCTGATATTCAAATTTTTTGTTCAATAACCTGAAAATAACTGTTTTTGTATTGTTTCTCACATTTCAGGCAAGAGAGAGGCGAGAGGGACATAACAAAGATTATGTGGAGACAGAAGTCATCAGTACTACTGCGGACTACAGGGCTGTGGCACCGGATGCAAAAGCGTAAGTTACATTTAATGCAATTGTCTTTTTTTTTTCTTTTTTTTTTTGCCTATATAAATTACAATATTCAAATTGCTCAATCCTTTATGACACAAACTGCCTATATATTACTGTGCAGGCCTGTCTAGCAAGTTAGATTGTTGACAGACTAGCGAACCATGGACAATACATTTGTAGACAAGAATATACATTAATAGTTGAGGTACATATTTAAAGAAAACACTCTTCAACAACAACAACAAAAAAAGAAACTTGTCTAATGCTATGTTATATTCCGCCCAAATATACTCAATATAACATGTACAAAAAGAATACAATTGGTGTTAATGAATGGGAAAATAGGGATGCCTTATTGACACATTGGCAAATTAAATGTTCTTCTCTTCTCCTGAATAATCAAATGGACCATTTGTATATACCCGCTTCTAGAGACCTTGTTGTCAACAATAACACAAAACGTTTGCTACCTGTAGTCCATTACTGACTTAACTGGAACAGTCGGACTTTATTTATTTATTTATAGTTGTTTTTGTTTTTTTCTCCAATTGTCATAGAATTTTATAGCTGTTTGATAAGACCATTCTGAATCTGCTTTTCAGCATTGAGAACTATGCAGAAAGACGTAAACAGGTGATTCAAGCATCCAAATATTTGGGTGGTGATATGGAGCACACTCACTTGGTGAAAGGCTTAGACTTTGCTCTCTTAGAAAAAGTAAGCAATTTTTTCCACCTTTGCTTAGCGTCTATTTATTTTGTTTGTTCTTTTACTTCATTATTGTTGGTTTCATTTTCATTATTACCTAACTTGTAATTTAAACAAGCCTCTCTCTGTTTGATGTCAGTTTTAAATCAAACTCAAATGTAATTGAGAATACTTTATTTCACAGGTTCGAGCAGAGATCCAAACCAAAGAAAAAGAAGAAGAGGATTTGATGGAAGCAGTTGTTTCACAACCAAAGTAACAGAATTTTATTATAATGTGTATTAAGAAAACTTGATTTTTTAATTTTAACAGTTTTTTTAGTATTATTATTATATCAAATTTAAAATGAACATTTTTTAAGGCATTTATCTTTTTTGTTATTTTTTTTTTTTATAGAGAAGAAGAAACTGGAGAAGAAAAAATTGTTTTCAAGACAAAATTAGGTATAATAAACCAAAATTTAAATGTAGTTAGCACACATAACAAGTGCAATTCAGTACAATTGCTATTTGTAGTTTTGTTATCAAATCTCACAGCACCGCTTTGATCATTTGCTGAAATTTGACCACTTGTTAAAAATATAATTGTGTAATATATGTATGTTGTTGGTTGTTTTTTTCTATTTTGTAATTATGTTGTATAGTCTTAAAGATTTAGAGAGAATAATATTTTTTTTTGTTTTTTTTTTTACTGAAAAGAAATGCACATTCAAATTACAATTAGATTACAACTTTACTTTTACCTTCAGGTAGAAACATCTATCGAACTTTGTTCAAGACTAAACTGCCACACAGGAATGAGTTGTTTCTCCCTCGAAGAATGGCTTACGTTATAGACCTTGAAGATGATTTTGCTGAGTCAGATGTTCCAGCCACACTTATAAGAAGTAAAGCTGATTGTCCAACTCTGGCAGTAAGACATGTTTTTATTTTTTTTTTTTACTTTGTATCTATCTATCTATCTATCTATGTATATATCTATTGAATATATATATATATAGTGTTCATCTAACATGATGTGATAATGCCCCTTTTGACATCCAGGGGGCTAAGGGCTTTCCACTGCATTTTTGTGTGTTCTCATGTGGCTTGTGAGACCTATGTAGCCTAGAAAAGCTCGGCTTAACACTGGGCAAGTTTTTCCATCTAGAGCTTGTGCGAGTAGCCTTGATTTTATTCTTTGTGCTTTTTTTCAGCCTAAGCTTTTTTTTTCTTTTGTGCTTTTCTTCAGCCTAGGCTTTTTTTTTTCTTTTCCTCAAATTTTTCTGTCAGTTTTCACAGTGCTGCCCTATAATGCTCTATCATTTGCTTCCGTCTATCAAGTGGAAGGGACCATGTTGAAGGTTCTCAAGAGAGGTTTGAGGGTGCCCTTAAATCATTTTCTGACCACCTTTACCCTTTAGGGATGTAGGAGTTGTCCATTCTGCACATATGACCTGCCCATCACAATTGTGGCTGCATCAGGGTTGTGTGGATGCTATGGAGGTATCTTAACTTGCAACTTGACATATGTGTTGTGATGCTTCTTCTGCTACCAACATTTCTTGACAAACTACAAAAAGATGCACTGGCCTTGGTTATTGGCAAGTCAATTTATGTTTTCTGTTGTGGGACAGTGTACTGCCAACATGTGTAACTCTATCCACTGCATTTATTGTCTGTTTTTTTTTTTTTTTCCTGGAGCTGGCACAGGACCTCTTCTTAGTATTTATTGTGAGACCAAAATCTGTACATTCTTTTGAGAAGTTTCTGTTGATGCTCTGTACTTTAAAATTATAGCAGGCATTTAGGGCACAATGGTCAGCAAATAATAGGTCCCTAATTGACAGTGATTAGTTTGATATGTTCAATTTATTCCCTCACCACTTCAGTTTGGTAATCAAGCATTGTGCCACATGTACTACAAGCTTATTTATCTAAATGTTTTATTATTCATTTTTTTTTGAAAGGCTACAACAACACTAACGACCAATGATATCGTGATCAATAAACTGACCCAGATCTTATCCTACTTGCGACAAGGCAAAAGAGAAGCCAAGAAATTAAAGAAGAAAGAAAAAGGTGGGTTACAATTATTACACATAACTTGAAAAATTCACTTACATTTCTTTGCATCTTTTAGTGTATACATTTTTTTGTGCAATAGGTTAATTTCTTAAATGTATTTTGAATCAACAGGAAAAGTAAAGGAAGATGAAAAAGTTAGAACCACAGCAGTAGAAGAAAGGTTGGTTGTTTTTACAAGTTTTGTTCTAGTTGAAAAAAAAAACACATTGTTCACTATCTTTTTATTCATGTCTAAAATGATACTAAATGTATTTTTGTTCCCAGCTTGTATGGAGAAATAGGTGATTATGAACCAGCATTCAATAAACCAAAGGATAAAAAGGATAAAGATAGAAAAGAAAGAGATGGAAAGACAGACCGTGAAAGAGACAGAGATCGGGATAGAGGCAGGGAACGAGATAGAGATAGAGACAGGTAGTTTATTATAAGAAGTTAGCTAAAGAAAGAAACATAAACTTATGCCTTAAAAGGTTTATTTGTTAAATTACTTTAATTTACAATGTAAAGTTTAAACTGCAAAACCACTCTGTATAAATTATTAATCTCAAGCTTTGAAAATGGGTCAGTTATTTGACCAGACCATTGAGAACATTGTTTGTATTAGCTTAACATGTCAAAATTGCAATATAATTCAGCATTTATAGTTTGTTATTATTTTATACATCAGAAATAGAGGCAGGGAGCGTGACAGAGACAGAGAAAGGGAACGAGACCGCAGAGATCGTGAAAAAGAGAGAGAGATGGAGCGTGAAAAAGAAAGAAGTGATCGTTACAGGGAGACAGAAAAAGAACGAGTGCCAAAACGATCCTATTTTGAAAAGCCAGTTGAAGAGGTAAATAAAATAGTATTAAAACTATTTTTTAAAGGCGTACTTTATTATAGTATTAATAGATTAACTACAAACCAAAAAAAAAATATCTGATCAACATAAAAAGCACTTTTTTTTCCCAAACATTAACTGTCTTTTCTTCTAGGATGAAGTTAAAGAAAAAACTAAGCAGACGGCAAGTGAACTAGTGAAATCAATCAATGACAGATTCAAGGTAAACATTGAATTTGTACCAATTCTTTATTTATTCATTGTTTGTAACATCTGAGATAAAAGCAAAAAACTGCCAAAAATTTTGTACTCTTTAAAGTTTTACATAATTATTTATTTCTTACCGTCAGGGTTATGCTGAACTTGAGGAAGAGAAAGAAAAGTAAGTACTGGTACTTAGTCTCAATTTGTTTTTATTTTTTGCTTCTTAAAGAAGTTGTTTGTTTTTTAATGCTGTACTGTATACTAAGCATTCAGTGTTATTTTTTAAAGAAAAAGTTTGCTTGTCCATAAATGACAATATACATCTAGTGTTGAGTTTTGATGTTTGAATAGCTGTAATTTAAAAGCTCATTCTTATCTTAGACTTAAAGTAGAGGCGGAGAAAAATAGATTGATGAAACTGAAGGCCAAAACAGATATTGACAGCTATGCTGAATGCTATCCAGGGTAAGGGATTGTTATTACTACACTGGAAACTAGCCTTTGCCAATGCATTGTCATAGCTTTGATTTAGTTATAACTTTGTATTGTTTATGTTTTGTTTGGTATTTAGAACAGTATGATATACTATACTATACCAGTGTTAATGCTATAGTTTTTAGATTATGGAGTGCTGGTATAGATGATTAGGTTACCAGTATTGTTTTTTATCAATTGCATCTTTATCTTCCATGTACATACTAAGGCCTCAGAAAGTTCATTGTGGTTTATTTACATTTTTTTATTTTGGCACTTTTATTTGTAGAGTATGACAGAGGAACACCTCAATTGGTGACCTCAATCCTGATTATCCTGGAGATCTACTTCTAAATCTTTACCCTGCTTTTTAAGTACCCTTTTCAGATATAGGGCAGATAATGTTATGTCATCTATTTCTTTGACCAATAATTAATAAGAGGTCATGTGGCCAACACAGCGACCAACACGCTTTATTTTCCCCAACTAATGTTAGGTATCAATTATAGCTGGGTGGACTGGCCTCGTACTCTTAAAAATCCAGAAATTCTAATCCCAATCTCATTCGAGCCTAGGACCCCTGGTTTAGAAGACAGCCTCCATGCCCCATACAGTATTTTATACTAATAATAAATTAAGTAAAACAAAATCATTTGAAGAGTGCTGGCAGCTTTCTAAACAGATGTTTTCAACAACTAATTCTATTGAGTCCATCCAGTTCTATTGGGAGTCTGAAATGGTTAAAGGAAATTAAAGCCGCCTGAAACTTTGAGAAATGATGGGCAGTAGAAAAAAAAAATGAAGAGTTACATCGTCTCCTCCATGGGCCACTAGATCTTTAGTTTTATTTCAAATATATAATAAAATCTCAACATTTGAACTTTGTTTTATTCAGCATGATGGAGTCAGCAGATGCTATAGATGATTCAGATGAAGAGGTTGATTTTACAAAGATGGACCAAGGTAATAAAAAGGGTCCAGTTGGTAGATGGGACTTTGACACAGCTGAGGAATATTCTGATTACATGTCCAACAGAGAAGCACTACCAAAGTAAGGCTAATTTTTTTTTGCTATGCTTGTCTTGTTTTTGTTTTGTTTTTTAATCTAAAATACACACCACTACATATTTACTATTTTTACCATTTACTACTACACATTTCCAATAAGGATAAATCAAGCAGTCTCAGTCTTCTAGTATTAAGCTGAGCTAACATTGGTGGGTTAACTACACCATAATTTGAACTATCTTTCACAAATTTAATGAGTAACTATGTCCAAACTTGATTGTATTTAAAACTTCCTCCATTTGTCTTTCATTTTAAAATTAACATATTTATTTCCAATTCTCAACTAGTTTTTTTAGCCTAATGGTTCAAATATATTAACTTTTGCAGGGCTGCATTCCAGTATGGTGTTAAAATGTCTGATGGGCGACGTACTCGGAGAACCGGACCCAAAGATGAAAAGCAGAAACTAGATCGTGAGCTGCAACAAATTCAGCGCATCATTGACAAAAGAAAGCCAGGAGGAAGTGGTGGGGGCAGCGAACCCAAACATCCCAAATATTGATGTTTTGTGTGGATATGGGCATTTTATTTTGTCAGAAGCTAACCCTTGCAGCATAACATTGAGTCTCTTACATGTTTACACTGAATGAGTTTTGACTTTACCATTGCAATGACTTAATTAAGTAGTAAGCACAGAGGCATTTAAAGGGATCAATTATTTTTACATTTTGTATGTGATGTTATTGAATAGAGGCAATACTCTGAAAGAAAAAAAGTTACACATGAATTGAGTCACCTTGTATTTGATAACTTGCTATCTTGACAAACTTCATACCACAATTATATTTCTAAGCTTTTTGTTGGGAGAGATTTTCTTTCACTTGAAACTCTTGCTGTCATAAAGTTACAAATTTAACCAGAGTAAATATAAAATAAATGTTGAGATTCTAGCTCATTAAACATATATGTTAAAGGAAGATAATACCTATCTTACAATGTTGGACTATACTTGTGTGTGTTTTATATAAAAACAAGAACATTGGACAATTTGGTTGCCTACATTAGCATAGTATTTAACTGATCAGTTTAAATTTTTATAATTGTAAAGTGTCTGTTTTATATAAAATGAATGTCATTTGTTAATGTGATTTTTGTTTTTCTATTCTTTGTATTGAAGTTAAATATTCAGCTTCAGACTTGATAACAATAAATATAAATTGATTTCTCATTTCACTTTGATTGTTACATTTTATTATAAAAATTGTACACAATTTTTGAAGAGTACTAATTTTAAGCTGGTTATAGCGTGTGGGAAGTGTGGGCTAAGTATGCTTGTCTTGGCTACTTATGATGGGGGCTCGAGGTTCGACACGGAATGTGAGCAGAGTAGTGTTTACTGAGCGCATAAATGCAGCACAAAAAACCTTCACCCAGATACCCCTCCTCCCCACATATGAGATTGGACCATAGCGCTCTGAGCATGCTATAAGCATGAAAGTAGCATAAAAGCTATAATTATTATTATAAGTTGTGTCAGGAAAATGTTTTTCCAAGGAAGGAAGGAAAGTCTCAAAGGCAGGACTGTTTGCTGCATTTTATCAAAGCATCCTTTCATTTAAATCTAAGCTCCTCCTTCATGGTCAAGATGAACACATTCTCATTTTTTTTACTCAGAGCATCTTCACTTTGAAAAACTAGGTACAAGTATTTTTTTTTTTAAAGGTTGCTTTGATGCTCAGACTAATTAAGATTTCCAGTGCTGTCACTGGGAAGTGGCCACTGTCTGGACTATCAACATGTAGGTCTGAGTACCATTTCTTGTCACTTACCTATCACCCCAAGGTTTTCTGATGGATGAACGTGGGTGATAAGAATATTGCTTGTGATAATGAGAAAAAATTGATGTAAGATATATAAAGTCAGATTCACTTCCTTGGCTATCCTGTGGCATAGAACTAGTGCTAAAAATGTTCCACCATATTTGCTGACACTTGAAAGCCCAAGCAGCGGCATCTAAACTTAACATGTTAGGCTCTGGACAGAGACATTCTCACAAAAGTAGTGTACCCAAACCCTCGTCTGGCTTGGCCTGTCAGTGGAGTTGCTCTGCATATGTGTGTCCATTATTGCATGTTAACAACTACAAGGAGCCCTAGTGAGTGCTGGGCTCCTGTTGGAGAACAGATGCTTGTGAAGCTTGACAGCCCAGTAGAGGGAGGCATGAGTCCTGCTGCAGAATCCCACTAAATACATTAAGAGTAAAATAAAAGGGATGAGTCCTGCTGCAGAATCCCACTAAATACATTAAGAGTAAAATAAAAGGGATGAGTCCTGCTGCAGAATCCCACTAAATACATTAAGAGTAAAATAAAAGGGATGAGCAAGTTTTGTTAACCATAACAGATCGTTAAAACATTTTTAAAAACTTTTTTTGTAGTCTCATCCATTTAAAACAAAGGATTGAAAATAAATGATTGTCTTTGTTCAGAAGCAGTTTCAAGAAAAACAAAGAGATGTCAACAGTAATTAATTTTTATTGTTGAAGTTTACATGATAACAAGTAATGGTAACAACATTATAATTCAACATAATCATTCATACAGTTTAAAGATAATGCTCTATACACAAGGAATTCAAAATAAAATGCAATTTTAACAGTTTTGAAACAATGCTAGTCCTTTTCTTTTTTTGGACTTGTCAATAGATAAAAATCAAAGCTTACACAAAGTTTGAACATAGACACTAACATATGATTTAGATACTTCATTTTGAAACCTCACAAGGTTCATTGATTGATTTGAAAGACAACATCAAGTAACACATTCAGGTATAGTGGTCAACAAATTATTTGAGTTTCAACAGTTGATACTTTGAAACTGTTGGCTTCCTTCAATCATAAAAAGACTGAATATCTTAATAGATGAAAGCATACAGTGCATCTGTTAACATGTAACTTTTGAACTGTTTGGGGGTACATTAAGATTCTGTTAAGAACATTTTCTATTTACACAGAATTTAACTCAGGGGTATTTGCAGAAAAATATGGTAGCTATTTTAAAACTAACTTATTAGAAATTAAACTCATGAATCCACATAACTTGACATATTTTCCAAGGAGTACCAGATTTACTTTCGCATTTTATTTATGCAAATTATTTTTAAAAATTAACATTCATTAGTAAATGGGCAATGCTTTAGGCACATCATTATACAAGAAGTGCTTTTAAGGTTATTTTAGAAAATCAGACAACAAGGAACAAATATTATTGAGGTGCACATGGCTATAAAGTATTACCAGAATTTAAGCTTTGTAATTAATGAAATAGTAAATGCCATCTTAACTATGATATTTCTTAATGCCCCACAATTGATATAAGCTTAGACAGAAACATTTGTAAAAACACTTTGTAAGAGTTTAGTTATTTCTATACAAAGAAGTGATTCTCAACTTGAAATCCAATCTAACTAGAGTGCAGTTCTTCAACTCTCTTCACTTTTAATCTTGAGAAACCACTGAAATTAAGACAAGTTTAACTGATTTTAGACAAGTCTGCATTAAAATTAAAGAAAGACAAAAAATGCATTTTTCATTCTACATACTTACTCAGGATTTTTGCTGACTTGTATATATTCATCTACATATTCAGATCTGCCAAGAAGCTCCACGAAATCTTCATCATGAGTTATAATTATCAACTGAAAATGCCTCTGGCTTTGACGTTCTTTGATCACACTGCCAAAGAAGTTTTAAAAAAATAATAAATTGTTTAGCAAAGTCCAGGTTTTTAAAATAGAATAAATTTGTAAGAGCTACTCAAATGAGATATATTTTGGTGGTCTGAAAAAAAAACATAGCAACATTGTGAAAAAAAATCAAAGAATAAGATGAATTTTTTATCAGAAAACGTGCCAAGAGGGCAAGTCCTAAGTACTTTTCAATTCCACATCTAGGGCTTTTTTTTTCAATCTTTCAACAAACTGACCTGACTAAAGCAATGGCCAGGGACTCAATGTTGGCCCTATCCAAGTTAGTGGTTGGCTCATCCAGTGCTAGAATACCACAGTTAGTGCAGAATGTTTCTGCTAGAGCTAGGCGAATGACGATAGAGGCCAGGACCTAGGAATTAAACAGATTACAATTAAAGTAATTATCTAGTAAACAAAAGGACTACTATTGTATAGCTATTAAAAAAGAGAATCAAAGCGAATGAGATAAGAAAATTTCAAAATATTTCCTGATGTTACAATTGGTAATATTAGTTAATCAAATACAATAAAATAAATAAAATACAAATGACATTTGACAAAATCTCATTAATAGAGTCTCTGTTAACACCAAAAAATTTTTAAATAAAAAGAATTCAAACTTGTACATTTAGTGAATCATAAGTATTACTTTTTTTTTGGCAATTGTTTCTCTTTCACTTAAAATGCTTCGTTGATTTTAGGATATTAGTTTCAGTTTTTTAGATTAAACTTTAAATTAACAAATAGCTATATAAAGACATAGAAGTCTGTTGATACAACACATAAACTTTAAAGTGTTTTTCCAAGCAACTTCATCATAAATCTTTCATTTGGTTTTGTGAAAGGGAACAAAAAGTAATTATCTCAGAAGTAAAGACTAAATTCTATTTAACTTTGATCATGGCAGTTGTTTTTAAGAAAGAAGAACCAAAATTTGGACCTAAGGTTCTTGTTTAAAAAAAAACAAAACCTTTACCTTCTGACCAGCACTACACCTGCCCCTCATGTCCAAGTCAATGCCATTTCTTCTCATGACAACTCTGTAGTTATAAGTACGTCTGTTCTTCATTGCACCAGCTGTTGTTTCATCCACCTCAGACTGGATTAGAATAGTTTCGATATCATTGCCTCTGTAGGTATTTTTCCACAGCTCTTGTATAATGACATTAATTTCTTCCATTTTTGCTTTGTGATACCTGATAGAGTGAGTGTAAATAATAAGTAAATAGAAAGTAAAATTTACAGTAACTTTTCTTTTTATAGTAGCACAAGATATGAAAGATAAGATATGTTCAATTTTAAAGCTAACTATATATAGCATGTAAAAACAATGTATATTTTAATAAGAAAAAAGTAAAAGAGATTTAAAATGCAATAGTGAGAAAATATTAACACATTGTAAAACTTTTGTTTAACTATTTCCATTGTAGCAGTTAGACTAGCAGGATTTGTTTTAGACAAGAAATGAACAAGAATTAACAATATTCTAGGCATCAAATTCAGTACAATATTCTTCTCCTCCCACCTTCCTTTGAAAGGCAACAGAAATCTCAATGTTATACAGAACATGAAGGACATTTACTCACATCATGATTGCTTTATCCAATGCAGAGTAATATTTCTGTAGGTCCATGTTTACAATTTCTGTTGTTTTGATCTCAATAACTTTAGTTTTGTATTTCTTTTCAGCTTCCTTGTACATGTCAGAGTTTAAATCGTTTTTCACAGACTTGATTTGATCTTTAAAACCTTGCTGCCTTCCAAGGGCTGTGCTTTGCTTCTGGTTGAGTTCTGTCTCCTTTCTAAGCAGAGCCTGCCTGTCTTTTTCTAGCGTCTTAACATCCAGCCCTCCAAGCTTAGTCTGCAGCTCTGCGATCTTAACCTCCAAGCTTTTCACCTCTTCTTCTTTGTTCCGTAGAAGCAGAATGTCCTGCAGCTCCCTCTCTCTTATTTGCTGGTTGCTGATTTCATTGGTGATTTTCTTCACAGCGACACTCAGCTCTTCTAGTAACTCTCCTTTCTTCAGCTTCTCTACATCTAGTTCTTTCTCTTTTTTAAGGCAAACCTTCAGCTTGTCTAGCTTTCCAGACTGGTTGTAGTTCTTGATCTCTGTGTTCAAATTTTTCACAGATGTCCCTTTGTTCTTCACAGTCTCCACATCTGCCCTGGCATTTTCCATCATCTTGTCTTTACTGTTAGTTACCTCCCCTTTCTCCTCAAGTAATTTTTGAATCTGGCTATCTATAGGCCTGATCTGAGATTTGGCTTCATCTATGTCTCGTTGATAGTTTTTATTGTCACTTGCTAAGGTGGTCTTTCGCTCCTCTAGTTTTATTTTCTGCTGCAGTTCCCCTTCGAGGCCTAGTTTCTCTGACTGTAAGCTATGCACTTTACTTCTTAGTTTCTGAGTTTGCTCCTGGAAATCACTAAGTTTATCTCTACGGCTGTCCAGCGTACGGTTCATGGTATCCAGCTCAAGCTGTTTCTCTTCTCTTTCTTTCATAACTTGCTCAATCTGACGGTTAGAGCACCCACCTAGCAAAAGAGCTCTTTGGGCTTCTATTTTTCTCTCCAGTTCTCTAACTTCTCCCCTTCGTCTGTCCATGTCAATAATGTCAGGATGAAAACCTTTGGCTATCTGCAAGTCAGTTTCTTGTATGCTGACCTCGTCCTCTTTAGTTTGGATAATGTCCTTAATACTCTTCAATTCATCATCTAACTTTTTGATTTTTGACTTGAGTTCAGGAATGTCGATTTCCTTCAAACTGACAGACTTTTCTTTCAAAGGTTTCAACTGCATGATAGCATCATATTTTTGTTGGTACTTCTCTACGTCTTCGTCAGCTTTCTTGATGTTGATGGGAACTTTGCGGAGTTGTTCTTGGAGCTTCAGTATCAGTTCCCTGACTTCCTGAGCTTGTTGGAAGCCTCTAGTGCACAGAGGGCAACAAGGATTGTTTTTCTCCAAGTTTCTGATATATTTTTTGATCATGTGATCTGCTCCAAGAAGGGAACCTTTTTCTTCCTGTGCTTGAGTCAGATTTTTCTGGACCTGTGTAAATATTTTAAAATCAATTTGTAAACTAAACCATAAATATAAATAAAACTTATTGTTTGTGCATTTAAAAATGTTAGTTCACAAAAATGTTAATGTTTACAAACTATTTTTTAACAGCATATAAAGAATTCTTAACTTTAAAATGAAAATACATATTAATAATTTTATTTCGGTTCAAATGTGGATTTTCATTTTCTAAAGTTGATATAGATAATTTTGTAAAATATTCCCATACTTTTCTACGACTTTTAAGCATTTTCATTCAGTGATATTTATAATAAAAAGAAGATTTTTATGAAAAAGCTTAGATGTAAAGTGTAAAATTGAAAATATACAAATTTAATTAGTTAAAAATATAAATTATGACCTATTATAAACAGTTTTTTTCATTAAGTACATAGCCTTTTAACATTTCTGTTGACCTTCACATTGTTCATCATTACTATCAAAGGCCTGTCATTTCTCACACAAATTAAATGTTAAATTCTAGAATCTGCTAACCTCATTAAATTCCTCATCCAAATCTTGACTTTCACAAACATTGTAAATCTTATCTTCTAATGTTCGCAGCTCATCTTCCTTCTGACGCAACTGTGTTCCTAGAGAGTTTTTCTCAGCCTGCTTAGAAGATAGCAGAGTTTTCTGTTTGTTTAGCTCCAGGTTGGTTTTCTTGACAGTTTCTGTTTGATTGCTGGCAATAACAGAAGAAAGATTTTAATTATTCAGAACTTTAGGTCATAATTAATGCATCTTATCTTCTTATCTTATATAATACAGACGTTACTTCAAAAAAGAAGATGATTACGTCCTACGAGTCATGCATTTAGTCATGCATTTAGTCATGCATATTAACCAATGACTTAAATTCTGCCAAGTCAGTGGTTTTCCTGGCTAGCTCAGGCAACCCATTCCATGCTCTAATAGCACTAGGGAAGAAGGAGTATTTGTACAAATTTGTCCTAGCATATGGGACGAGGAATGTGCCTTTATCTTTGTGTCTTTCAGAGTATTTTATTAAATTTTGTTTTTGTATTTGAAGATCATGGTTCAGTGTTTTATGTATTATTGCTACTTTACTTTTGAGCCTTCTGTCCTGAAGGCTTTCTAAATTTAGTGATTTTACTAAAGGTGTTACTCTAGTCAAATGTGAATATTCGTTTGTTATGAATCGCACTGCTCTATTTTGTGTCTGTTCTAGTTTCTTAATGTTTTCTTGAGTTGAGGGGTCCCAAACAGAGGATGCATATTCTATTATTGGCCTAACCAAGGTTAAGTAACATTTTAGTTTTATGTTCTTATTTGATTTATAGAAATTTCTTTTAATAAATCCTAATGCTTTGTTTGATTTTTTTGTAGTTTCGTCAATATGTGGATTCCATGATAGTTTTTCATTTATTATAACACCTAGGTATTTTGCGTTTTTAGTCTGTGTTACTGGTTTGCCATGAATAAGATAAGTGGAATTAATTTGTTTTAGTTTTTTTGTTACTCTTAACAACTGACATTTTTCTGGGTGGAAAGACATGCTCCAATTTGATTCCCATTTCTGTAATTCATCTAATTCTCTTTGTAAAATATCTGTGTCTTGTGTTGTTTTTATTGTTCTATATATTATGCAATCGTCTGCAAATAATCTGACTTTTGTTCCTGAAGTAATGCAATTTGGTAAATCATTTATGTAAATTAAAAATAGTAGTGGACCCAAGACTGTTCCTTGAGGTACACCTGAGTTTACTGTTGTGTTGATTTAGAGCCATTTATTATTACAGTTTGTTCTCTCCCTATCAGAAAGTCTTTAATCCACTGATGCAGTGGACCATTAATGCTGAAATATTTTAATTTTTTAAGCAAACTATGGTGGTGAACTTTGTCAAAAGCCTTAGAAAAATCTAGTAAGATAGCATCTATTTGTTCACTATTATCTAAACCTTTTGAAAAATCATCAATTAGTCCTATTAGTTGTGTTTCACATGATCTATATTTCCTAAAGCCATGTTGGTATGGTGTGAGGACATTATGTTTGTCTAAGTGGTTTATGATGTTGCTACATATTATGTGTTCTAGGATTTTACATGTGATGCTAGTAAGTGATACTGGTCTGTAGTTTCCTGGGTCAGATTTTTCTCCTTTTTTAAATAGGGGGGTGACATTAGCTTCTTTCCAGTCCTTTGGTACTCTGCCCTGGTTAAGTGAAGCCTGAAAGAGTATTTTGAACACTGGGGCTAGCTCATTACTTAGTTCTTTGAGTAATCTAGCTGGAATACCATCAGGTCCAGAAGCTTTATTTGGTTTGGTGTTGGCTAATAGTTTTTGAATTCCATTTTCTTATACTACTATAGTGCATAATAGAAAAATGTTCAGGAAAGCAGTTTAAGAAAACAAACCTTAAGAAATAAGATTGAATTTTGTGAGTTTATTCAACATGGAGAGCTTACTTCTCAAAAACTTGAACTTTTTTTTAACACAAGTAGATTTAATTTACAGATTGTAAAGAGTCAAATAATAGGGACATAATTTGTTAAAAAACAAATAGCTATACATTTTAGAGATCAAATATTGTTTTGAAATGGAGTGCCAATTTATCAGCCTAGCAAGATTTAGATAAAAATAATAAGCTCGGATCTATAGATTAAAAGAATTTCATGTATTAGTGGGTAGACAAATATTGAACAGCACTTTGTATTGCAAACTCACAAAGGCAAGGGATATAGAATTAGCAGTCAAGCTATTGAAACAATAATATCTAGATCAAACTACCAGTATAAACAGTGGGTAAATGCAAACAGAAAATTAAAAACATCTACCTGACAACAGAGCCAAATTTAATAATTCAAATAGGTACTTTAAATAGGTAATGTATCTTTTATCAAACTAAACTTGGTAACAAATATTTGTATATAAAAATAAAGAAAACAATTTCTAAAATTCATCCAAAAGCATCTTAAATGTGAACCTTTCAGAGTGGATCTAAAAAAAATGTGAAGATAGCTTTCAGATCAATTATAGGTAAGAAAGTCCCACTTAATATAGAAGTCTACAGGGCAGGTGACAAGTTTAATCAAGTTCTAGGATCAAGAGTTTACTTAGATGCTATAATCTTAGCATAATGATAGAAAAAAAAAATGTAGCTTGCTATGGATTATCCTAAAATGCTTATCTCCAGCAGGATTCAAACTTATGGACATCATCATCAAGGCCAGATTCTTTACCTCCTAGTCCTGATTTGTCTGTCTGTTATTTGAACTGTATTGCCTTAGTTTAAAAGGTACAAGCTTATAAAATACTGTAGTGCTGTAGCTATTGTAGGCTGACTTGACGGTTAATTATTTTTTTATGAAGACTTTAAGTAGAGAGAAAAAGTCGACACTATATTTATTTTAGTGTTCAATATAAAAGATATTTACAATATTATATTCCTAACTCAAGAATACCTTATGTAATCACTGACAGCTTCTCTAAGATTATCCAAAGGAATGTGTCCCAAGAGACTGACTATACTATCCTCATGGAGCTGTCTTAATCTCTCAATGGTAGATTCCTTTTCCTATTAGTAGAGAAAAACCACAGAATTTGTTTTAAGGTAAAATCAGTAGTACATAGTCAATTTTAAATATCATGGAATGGTTGGGCAGAGGGAGACAAAAAACTGTATTTTGTTTGGCTCATCTGGAAGGGTTAGGCCAATAATAGAATATGCCTCCTCTGTTTGGGACCCCTCAACTTAAGAAAATTAAGAAACTGGAACAGACACAAAATAGACAAGATAAGGTAAGAAAGGACCAAAGATTGTATGCTCGAAATTTCCACAGGTCAAACCCTGATCAGGCAAATGTTAAATGCCTGTCTAGCTCTATATCATATCCTTTCATCTGTTAAGATTGTATAAGTTGGAAAGGGGAGGGTGGCGTGTCCCTTATCTTTTAAAAATAATTCCCATATTTTGAGCAAGTTTTGGTCATGTCTGCTGTCATGCTTGAATGGGTAGAGACATTTGCGACTATTTGTATCTGAAACGTCCAAAAATTAAAATTTAGCTGATGGCCTATTCTGCATCATTCGGTAGTCTGGAAACTTCTTCTGGTACATCATGCGTTTTGTTGCCTGATTTTTTTTTCCATTCCTTTCTATTCTTGACCATCCCAATCTGCCATCCATTCCTTATAATTTTTAAAATGCTAAGAAATTAAATCTGGGTTGAATATTGGCAAATATCCTTATCCACTTATTAGCTATTAAAGAAGTGAATTGATGAAATGAAAAGTACTAACCTAATTTTGCAATAGAGACTCTAATAAGCATGCATAAATTATTTGGCAAACAAAAATGCTTAAGTAAATTATCAAGCAATCAGGCTTTTTGATAATTTTGTCTTATAAATTTACTTTGTAAGAAAAAAGGTTTTAAAACTTTTGTAATATTACTACACTTTGTAATTACCTGTTGATTAGATATCAGCATATCTAGCTGTGTCTGAACAGCTGACTGTTTAGTGAGACGGTTTATCTCAGTGCTTTGGAAAAAGAAAATGTACTGTGAAAGAAATGGTCAGTGACTAAGATAAAGACTCTAGCACAAAACTCTATTCCTATTTTTGGTCTTGTTTGACATTAACATTGTTGACGCATTAGAAAGTCATTAGCATTGTTTTCTATTTTGCCTAAATGTTTTAAATTGCTTTAAAATTAACATTTTAAATTTTACATTGCTTTTGTTTAGAATTTACTTTAATGGGTTTCTCTTTAATGTTTTTTTTATAATATTAAAATGGGATAATGGTCTCAAATTTTCCATTTCATTAGTTTTTTCAATGTGTTGTATAAACATTGGGGGCTTTGTGGCTGCCCTTGAATTCCAAACCAAGGGGTCATGGGTTTAAATATTAGTGAAGACTAGAATTTTGAATTTCTGGGTTTTTAGGGCGCCCCTGAATCGATATCTAATGAGTACCTGGCACTACTCAGGGAAGTAAAGGCCATTGGTCATTGTGCTGACCATATGACACCTCGTTAACTATCAGCCACAAAGATAATAACCGATAATCATTTTAAATAAATTGCTTTCATTTGGATAATAAATTTGTAAACTGCCTAGATCTTTGTGACTTGGAAAAAATGTTTCTTCCATTGTCGGTGTTTTTTATTTTCATAGTCCAAAATTAAATTCGTAACTCTATAGCATTAATCTGAATTATAATAAATAGAAATGCATTTCCCTTTGCTTCGACACCAAATTTTACATTTTGTAACAAAAAATTTATTAATTATAACATGGTAATGTACTACTAACAGGTAAAGTGCATTTTTCAGTAAGACTAGGCAAAATACTTTCAGACATAAAGAGTTAAATACTACATGGTACAAATAGGTTAATATTTACTTCAGTTCACTTATAGAAGCATCCAGTAGTTTCTTTTGTTTATCAAGGGAGGCTATTTCTGCCCTAGCATCATCTACATTCAAAGACGCTTCAACTTCATGCAGCTGATTCTCCTAAAAAAAAGAACAAGACTGTTTTTTACAAATGTTTTTGTTTTTATTTTACTTATCTGAAAATATTTTATTTTTCCATTTTCTTTTTGTACAAAGTCTAGGAAATAAAATGATTATCTATTATCAATAACATGGACAGAATGGTATTGAAGTATCAAAGTGTTTTTTTTTGTCACTTTCAATAACAAACATCTGCATCATTATTATCAAGACTATGTATTTAGTAGTTTGACAAAGGATGGGCAGTTTAATGTTGTGAGTTGAAATCCGAGTTAAGTACCAATGAATGCATGGCATAAAGCTGGAAAAGTCAAGGGAGGTAATAGATATGCAAGGCATGCTCATTAGCTTTAGGTCTCAAAAAAAGAGTAATCTTAAGATATATTCCTCAAAAGAGAAGGTATATTGTTTTAGAAAGTATAGTAAAAAAAAAAAAAAGAAAAAAAAATGTTCAATTATAAGATATGCTTACTACACGATTTAGATCTGATTTTAGACTTTCAAGTCGGTCAGCAGATGTAATCATCTTTGTGAGTTTCCTATTAATGTCTTTGATTTCTATTTCATTTTTGGCCTGAAAAAAAAAAGCAAACATAAATTAAATATATTGTTACTACTAATTACACATTTCAGTTTGGCTTTTTCAGCTTTTCCTCACATTGATGTAGTAGCCTCAAGACTAATGATGTTTTAGAATTCAGAACATTGATGTAGTAGCCTCAAGACTAATGATGTTTTAGAATTCAGAACATTGATGTAGTAGCCTCAAGACTAATGATGTTTTAGAATTCAGAACATTGATGTAGTAGCCTCAAGAATATAGATGTTTTAGAATTCAGAACATTGATGTAGTAGCCTCAAGACTAATGATGTTTTAGAATTCAGAACATTGATGTAGTAGCCTCAAGACTAATGATGTTTTAGAATTCAGAACATTGATGTAGTAGCCTCAAGAATATAGATGCTTTAGTCTCAAGATCATTGATGTTTTAGTCTCAATATTCTTGATAGTTTCAAGATTATTGTTAAATTTGTCTCAAAATAATACGACATTATAGTATGGCCTCCTTCTGTCAACATCATGACCTGTGATGTGGCAACGATCTATTGGTCTACACTGCCTACAGGCTAAGACATCGCAGGTAGTGTTCAGGCCTTCTATAACAATTGGCCTGAGACCATTTTTGCTTCTAATCTTCTTTGTTAGATCAAACATAATAATGTTAGGTACGAACCTATAGGTTAAATTATTTTTAGATATTTCTGATATTTAAAACATAATCACATTAAATAAAATGTACCTACTGAATCTTTTAGATTCAAAAACTAGATGTAAAATATATTCAAAGTAGATGGAAAAACTTACTATAGTGTCTTTATGCATTTTCTCTCCATGTTCCAATTTAGTTTTATTCTCTTTTAAAGCATCTATCTTCTCCTGAATTCGATTTTCTTTCTCCTCAAATTCAGCCTACAAATATATAATTATTTTTTCTAATAAGATAACAAAAATATATTCAGCAAGTAAACTAAACTACTAAACGCTCAGTCTGTATTCAATAAAGACATTAATTTTATTTTTTAAAATGTTTCATACTTTTTTTCTTTTTCCAAGCTCCATCAGAGAAGTCAACTTTTCCTTAACAAATTCAAAAAATCTCTGGTACAGTTCATCACTGATTTCTTGACCTTTACTAAAACCTGGACGATATCAATATCTGGTCAGTGATGTCTGATTTTAAATAACATTTAATAGTGTGTATTTGGGAAGTGAAGAAAACATGAGATACAACTTACCTTCAAAGTCATACATGGCTGCTACCTCAAAAATCTTGGCATCTCTTTTTTTTATATTTTCTGCATTTATCTGCGAAAGAGATATTTTAAATATCTTTCGAATAAAGTATGTCTGTACTATAGATATACATACAAATGACCAATTGTAAACTTTAAAAAAAAAATAGGACAATGCTGAAATAACTACAGCAAATAATAACTGCTTCCAAAAGAAACAATGTCAAGATGGCTTAGTTATATGAGTATAGATATATTTAAAAGGATGCCAACTTTGTGTTTATTTATATTACTTTTGTACAGATCATTTTTCATGCTATAAGCAAACTCAATCTCTTTTCTAGACATGATTGTAAGTGGGACTCTCTTGGAAAAGGTTAACATGCTGCTTTTAGGCACAACTCAGCTCAAGTCGGGATTCAAACTTGCGCCCCCTTGATAGGTAGCCAAGTGGTGTATGCCACTCAGCCATACATCCCAGTACCTTCTGACATTGATTCTACCAACACTCACCAAAATAAAATTAGATGAGTGCTTTGATGTGTAAGTCTAGCCGAGCTAATACAAAATCCTGTATACAGTAAAAGAGGTTAAAAGAAGAACTATGGGATAAGAATTGAATGGCTAAAATTATAAGCAGATGTAAGAATCAAGGGGCACAACTTCCTGCTGTGCCAAGGGGCATAAAAAAATAATGATGATGATCAGAGCCACCAAGGTTTGCAATTTACAAAGTAATAAAATCTAAAATGGTGTGCTTATTTAAAAAAAAAATGATTTGAAAAGGCTCACCTCTGCTTCCTTCTCCAGCTTCCCTTTCTCCATCAGGACATTGCTTTTGGTTTTAGCCAACTTGTCTAGTTCACTAACTAGTCTATCTTGTTGGTTTTCTTGCTATTGAAAAAGAAGTTTATATATGTCTGAAATAAGTACACTCATTATTTCTGTGAACAAAAAACACTATTTATTTACTAAGATCAAGTTGTAAAATTGGTATATTTTTACTTCTGTATTATAATCATAACTTCATTTATTTTAGAAGAGTTTTATTTTAAAAACAAAACTTGACTGTATTATGGCTACTCATCTTTAGTGTGTACCAGTAAGTTTTTAGAATTTTAATTTTTGTTATTCACTTGATTGAAATTAATAAGATATAATGTAAAAATTATGGTTCAAAATATGAATTATAACTAGAAATAATGGCTAAAAAAAGAAGGAAATGATACTACCCGGTAGATATAATTTTTATAATATATGCTTTTTTTTAAACTAATACTTACCTCTGAAAGTTCATCTTTCTTTTTTTGAACTTTCTCAGAGAAATCTCTCAGTTCTTTCTTCAGTTCTGTAGTAGAGCCTGTAACAGTACAAATTGTACACAAATGTAACTGTTCTCCAAAGTTTTATTGCCGGTTTTAAATATTAAAGTCAAAACAATTCCCTAGTAATTGAATGCCTGAAAAAATTGAATACTAAGGTTTGTTGACAAAGCTGAGGCCATAATGTATGACCAGTTACATGAGTGAGGAGCAAATATCTTGTAGGGAGAAGCTGCTGTGACATAGATTGAGTAGAGTAAAACATTCAGATCACATTGTTTTATAGAATGATTTTCCTTAATAGTTATAGCAGGAAATGAATACCTGAAATCATCTATTTGTTGATGAATCAGTTGAATCCATGAAGTCAAAAAAAAAAATGCTATTTAACTTATCTTATATTTTACAGACATTACTTCAAAAAAGAAGATGATTACGTCCTATGCGTCATGCATCTAAATGCATGTTAACCAATGACATAAAGCATGCATTTGAAATTAGGGAGTAGATACTACTTTAGAAGTAAAGCTAATAGATTCAAGATAGCCAGATTAGATACTGGTAGAAACCAAGATATACCAAAAACAAAACAAAGCAGCTGTTGAAGCTTCATGTTTGGTAGCACTCAGAAACCGTAGTGCACTTTGCTGAGGACATCATTGGAGCAACAAAGTTTAGTTACTTTCCTTATCTGATAATATTGTCTGTAGAGAAATTAAGGACAAGTTTGCTGAAATACTTGATCAAGTAATCCAGATCTTAAATAATAAGCTCCACTTCTAATATTCTTTTCTTAAGCTTGAAGAAGCTAAGAACATTGCCAACTATTATCTCATAAATTGTACAGCTAAATTACAGATGTTTTTCTAAAAAGTTTCAATGTGTTTAACTCATTCATCCATGCTAACAAGTCAAAATGTTTGTAAAAAAAGTTTGTAAAATGTTTTACATGTTTCGGATGTTTCTTCAGATTCGAAGATAATTTACTTCCTAATCCAAACCTCCTGCATGATGGAGGATGGCAGCGGGCTAGTATGAACCCAGGACCATCGACAAGTCCAAACAGCACACCCCACAACCAGGCAGCCATCCAGTCAATGACTATATTAGCAATCCATTCAATATTCTAATGGAATGTTTCTCTTAAAACATTAAATATTGTCTACAATATAATAAGCTCAAACTAGTTATTTCTGATAGCGGAAGATTTCTTTTTAAAAGTTTTGTGGTGTTTGCAAGTTTACCCCAGTACCTTTGGTAATCAATGACTCATCAAAAGAAATCTGAAGGACTTTATTAACAAGAACAGATGCAAGCTGCACTATTATGGCTCAAGTGTTTCCAGTTGCATCCTGTTCAGTCTGAAACTTTCCAGCTGACTAGTTATGGAGAATTGCACTGATTTTGTATTTTTATGTACATTGTCACAAAATCATAACATTGTAGTTAAACAATAATTAGATTAATCTACTGACTATCCTTCACCATGATTAAGTATAACTATCTTGTGATTACCTAATTAAGATCCAGATTAAAGACTATATTGAATTTTTTTTTATATAAATGAATTAAATTACTTTAAGTATGGTAATTAAAGGTCCGGGGGCTTTAACAAATTCATCACTTATTATCTAATGAAAAATAATAGATGTACTATAATATGATATAATATTATTCAATCATATTAAGTACAGTTAAACTGGCTAAAAAGGCTTATTACAAGAACATTAGGTTAAAAAAAATGGTAATAATAAAACTCTTACCAGTAAAATTTTCCTTTATCTTTTCTTTTAAATCTTTCATACTTTTCTCAATGTGTTCCTTTTCACTGACAAATTTTTCTAGAGGAAAAGAATAAACCAGATATACATGGCTACTCTTTAGCCATAAAAAAAGACTAGACTTTAATAGTTTAATGGGAAAGAAAACACTGAAATTTAAACTCTTAATGCACTCCAAACTAATGACCTAAGTGATCACTTTTCCATGTCCCTTTGGAAGGTCAGCGCATCATAGACTCATCTTTGTGGGAAGAGTGGTCAAGAGGCTAAGTACGCTTGAACTTGGCTTTGCTTGGCTACCTATGAAGGCTCGAGGTTCAACACCCGACTCGGGCAGAGTTATGTTTACTGAGCGCCTAAAGGCAGCATGGAAAACCTTCTCCCAGATAACCCCCCCTCACACAAATGAGATTGGACCATAGCGCTCTGAGCATGCTATAAGCATGAAAGTAGTGCTATATAAAAGCTAAAATTATTATTATTATTATCTTTTCTTGATATGCATTTTTTTTTCTTTCAAAACTTAAGCTTTGCAGGTTTTATCAAAACATACAAAGGTTTTTCATTCTCATTAAATTCTTAAAGAGCCGCGAGTAAACATAATGCTTTTTAAGAGAGCCAGATAAATTAAATTATTATTATCAACTGGAAGACACACACTTCTGATGATCAAGTAAAGCTTTAAATGGATCCCCATGGAAATCAAATAAAATGCCAATTTACTGTTTTATTTTAATAGTAAAAAACATCTTTACAATCCTCAGACAACATATTCCAAAAGTCATCCTTTATGGTCAACTCGCAACTGGCTCAAGAAAAACTAGTAATCCCACCTAAGATATGTGGATGTAATCAAACAAAACCTCAAAGCTGTAGACATTGATGCTGACTACAGAGACATAGCCCTAGACAGCACTATATGGAGAGAGAATGTTATGGACAGCAATAAAGCGTTGGCTTCAGCTACAGAACAAAAAAGCATACAAAACAAAAATGGCTGTACAACCAAAGCAAATGCCACCTTAACCTGTGATAAGCACATTTATGTATTTATGTCTCTATGACTAACAGTTTCAGCTCTAAGCTCTAATGAGCTATACACATAAAAAAGAATAAAAATTCCAAAGTGGAACATACGCTTGGATGTCTGAAGTTTAAAAATTTCATTTTGATGAGTATTAATCTTTAGTAACTCAGCTCTGACAGGTTCTAGCTCTCCATTAATTTTTTCAACACTGTCCACTGAAGCAGCAAATTTTGACTCAATATCATCTAAAGAATTTCGTAGCTACAAAAAAAAGAAAAATAAATAAATAAAAATTCAGCAAAACATAATTAAATTCAACTTAATTTTAGATCTAAATCATTTTTTTAAAGCATGTTTAAATGGATTTCTGCATTAAACACAGTAAATTTTGATTTGAGGCACATCGGCACAATTTAGGCCATGTCGTGCCTGAACACAGTACAGTTTAAATTGAAAAACTCTACCTCTTCTGCCTTTGTTTTGAGTTGTTTTAAATATTCCAGTTCTTTTTTACCCTCTTTGATCTCTTGGTCCTAAAAGTTGAGTTTGTATTTTTTTAATTAACATATATTTTAAATGTATTTCCAACATGAAAGAATGTAAAAAAGAAACAATTACAATTTCCTTTTGAAAATGTATTCTCTAGAAGAAAATATTGAGGCAATGTCACATACCTGAGCTTGCTTCAATTTTTTTATTTCATCCAATACTTTAGTATATCTTGTTGAAGCAAAAATGGCATCAAACTTTTCTTTGACAGTTTTCCCTTCACCTAGTGGCCTGAAATGTAAGATTAGATAATTAGACCAAACATTACATTCTCTTAAATAGTTTATGTCAAAGTAATTATCCTTTTTTTTTAATTACCAATTAGAGTCTTCCTGATGACAAAATATCACATTCTCTAAGACTGCTTTTGACACACCCAGGGCTCCAATCATCTGGTGACAAAACAAAAATAAATTATATTCTATTGTATGGATTGTTGGGAAGATTCTCACCCTATCAGCAATAAACAGCAAGAGTTTCCCCTATCAGCAATAAACAGTAAGAATTTCCCTTATCAGTAATAAACAGCAAGAGTTTCCCCTATCAGCAATAAACAGTAAGAGTTTCCCCTATCAGCAATAAACAGTAAGAGTTTCCCCTATCAGCAATAAACAGTAAGAGTTTCCCCTATCAGCAATAAACAGCAAGAGTTTCCCCTATCAGCAATAAACAGTAAGAGTTTCCCTTATCAGCAATAAACAGAAAGAGTTTCCCTTATCAGCAATAAACAGCAAGAGTTTTCATTATCAGCAATAAACAGTAAGAGTTTCCCTTATCAGCAATAAACAGTAAGAGTTTCCCCTATCAGCAATAAACAGCAAGAGTTTCCCTATCAGCAATAAACAGTAAGAGTTTCCCTATCAGCAATAACAATATATAATAGCTGATGAGAGAAAGCTCATCTGTTTCTGTGGTCCATAGTTAACTTGTGTTAGTAAAATGAACAGCACACTAATTAAATGTTTTCTTTTTTCGTTTTATAGCTGGGACACACTAAAAGTGACTAAATCATAAAATCCAGCCTTATTATATCGAAGATACAGTGGAATCCTGATTATTCAAACATGCATAACTCAAAGTTTTACTTAATTTGTATTATCTTCATTTGTTCCCCTCTTTGTTCTCTTCAAAAAGGTGGACAATTTGAACTAAGTTATGTCCATTAAAACCAATGCACTGCATGCCTTTTTTTTTCCCACCAAGCAGATTTGTGGCATTAACCAGTCCTTCATCACAATGCTATTGAATGATTTCTAACATGGTATTGTGTATCTGTTAATGAAATGAGGTATGTTACATAACATAGACATTAGTAGACTAGTCTGGGACTGAGACTTGAAAATGTACGCCTCTCCTGTCCCTTATCTCTCTCTCTTTCACAGTCATGCATACACTGAACAATAAGCACTACTTTTGTAATTTCTACCACTTTCTATAGCACTATTTTAAAAATTCTAAACAGAATGACAACTTAAAATAAATAAATTATAGCTTTTATATAGCGCTTTTATTATACTATCATGTTTATAGCATGCTCAGAGCGCTATGATCCAATCTCATTTGTGGACCAGTGGGGGGAGGGGGTATCTGGGAGAAGGTTTATTGTGCTGCCTTAAGGCGCTCAGTTAGCACAACTCTGCCCGAGTTGCGTGTCGAAACTCGAGTCCCCTTCATAGGTAGCCAAGACAATCCAAGTTCAAGCATACTTAGCCTCTCGACCACGCTTCCTACTTAATTCATTAAGGTCTTCAAGATCAAATCCTTTGAATAGACAACATATGGCTGCCTGGTCGTGCAGTATTATCACTGGACAGTCATTTGGACTACTTAATGGTAGTGGGTTCAAACCCTGCCCACTGCAATCCCCCATTGCAGAAGGTTTGGACTAGGAAGTAAATTATCTTCAACTCAGAAGGAACATCCGAAACATGTAAAACATTTTACAAACAAACATTTTACATCATTTAAGGACTTAAGGTTAAGGTTATCCATATTCAGTTCTTTCCCATGTGAAGTTTAAAATGTCATAATTCAAAATCACCAAGAGATCCCTTCAACTTTGAATTTAAGTGCATTCCACTGTAGTTCTTTCATGCATCAGGTTATTTGGACATAAAAAAAAGTTCCATTTGATTTTGCTGTGCTAAATAACTAATTGTAAATTATATTTTTTACTAACTTAGCGACTCACTTCAATGTTTAAATCAGTACAACGTGAGGTAGTGGATTGTTTTTCTCCATCAGGTAAGTACCTTGTTAAAACACCATCCAGCGTTTTCATTTCAATTTTTTTGCCCTAAAGTTTAAAATCATAACAAAATGATTCACATACAAATTATAAGAACAGTAACCAAAGTTAGAAAAAGTTAATATGGATCTATACAACCAAAGAAAAAGTTTTAGATAAGAAAAGATTTGATAGGTGACTTCTACAGCCTGACCATCTCAATTAATGCTAACAAGTGATGCTTTCAATCCAATAATTAAACAAAATTAGAAACTAAAAACAGATGAATAAAAATCAACTTATTTAACTACATAAAGATCAAAAATGAAGATGGACAACAAAATAAAGGTTAAACTAAGAAAAGAAAGTAACCATTCTAGTGCATTAATAAAGATGGCTTCTGACCAAGCAAAGCAGTAAAATAAATCACAGCTAACACCCCCTCCCTAAACACTTACACAATGCAACTCATGGTTCTGATGTTTAGGATGATGATGATGATAATGCTTATGTATTTATAAAATAATAGTGAGTATTGACCTTTGTTCTGTCATTTGATGATCATCTCTAAAAGGAACTATGATTGAATTAGAAATTCCTCCTGGGCTACCATATCATCATAGAAATTACTGGCATAAAATATAGTAAACTGTGTTGATCACCAGTCCTGTATGCTAAATAGCTATTTCCCTCGATAATGCCTCATAGAACTGAACAGCAGTTAACAAAGCTATAACTTTCACTAGAAGCAATTAAAATTTTTAAAAATAAATGATCTTAGTTAAAATTTTTCTTTTAATTTTTAATTTTTAAAGAAAACAAAAAGTATTTGAATAGAATGCTGTTAAGATTCTCACCATTTTAAAATCCGAATAAAATTATAGCCTCTATGTAGAGTATATGAATTATTTATTTTTTCAACCAATTTAAATAATTTTGTTTATGTATACATTTATTTGCTTCAAAGCTCTGATTTTTGTTTTATTTTTAAATCTAGACTTGAAAAAAAAAATGTTCATCAACAAAGATACTTAATATTTTAAATCACTTGGGGAAAATGAATGAAGGATGGTCAACAACTCCCTAAAACAATACCCTGTTGAAGAAATGATTGAACGCTACTTCTCAAGTATTTCTTACCATACTCACAGGAAAGTAGTGAAAACATTTTTTTTTCATAAATTGTCAGGTTTTGGATACATAGAAATATAAATTTTTTTGGTTTTGTTTTGTAGTTATGTAAAAAAAAAAAAACTTAAGTAAGAGAATCTATATTCTTACTGTGCTGTCTTTAAGCTTGGAATTCATAGACCTCGTGACCATTAGCTTAGCGCCAGAAACATCTTGAATCATCAATCGGATCTGACCTTTGATCTCTCTCTCTTTGCATAACTAAACAAAAAATTTTTGCTTTGGTTTATATGTAATATAATTTTCTTAAAGATCTATATATAAATCTTTTGTAAGAAAAACTTAGTTCTTTAGAAATGCTCCTGGATGAGGTCAAAAGTCTGTATCATATACTCTAAATAGTGTCATTAATTTCATTTTAATGAGGTTTGACTGAAGTAATTTTGTAAAAAAAATTTTTTTGCTTAACTTTTAAAATTCTTCAATTTTCTCAAAAGCAAATAAAAAGAGAGAGAATTTATTTACCTGTGCAGACATCAATGACTTACATAATAAAAAGAAAACAACATTATTTTCAATTCAATCCTGGGACCTTTACGGTAAAGTAAAATTAAATAGCAATATATGCCCATCACTGTACATCAAATGTATCATTAGCTGTTTCAACTTGAAGTATTCCTATGTTCAGCTTTAAATCAGTTGAAGTATTTGTTAGTACAATATTTAACATGAGTCAGTATGTCAGTATTAATGAAAAACCTCTTAAACGATATTAGATCTGAAACACGGCAGAGAAACTACTGTTCAGCTGTTGAGAAACAATGTAAAAGTGCACTTTGTAGCTAAATTGTTTTCTAATAGATACTCTAAAGTTTGCTACTTCCAATATGGTATTATTAATAGTAATAACAATGACCCATACTTTGATTATGACTCTACTCATAGACAGCTTGACCTCTAAGCTGGTCAATTTTAACATACATTAAGTGCAGTTGAGGGTGACAATGTTAACAAAAACAGCCTTTTAACTTTTAATCATTAATAAAGTCTTGTTTTATCACAATCCCTAGGTTTAGAATCAAGTTAGCTGACAACAAGTGTAATGATCCATGATCCTTTGAGACTTTAAAACAGATTCATGAAGCTTAAAAACTTGAATAATAATAATATGGAGGAGAAGAGTACAATGGACTATAAAACACATCACTAGCACCAGTAACAGAAACCTGAGTGTCAAATCACTGATTCTCATGAAACAAGGTTCAGACTTAATTTCAGGGGATCTCAAACATGTAACTATACACTGTTCATTTCAATATCTAAATTTGTATCAAAAATTCACTAACTTTGGGATCATGTATGAAAGCTGCTCCAGCACCTTTACATCCTGGTGGCATATCTCCAGTTGTGGCATATTTCAAGCACTCAATTATAGTCTGCAGCAAAAAATATCTAAACATTAATTGAAAATGTTATGAAACAAAAAAACAAAAAAAAAATAATACTTGAAAAAAAAAAACAAAGCTTATATTAAGTGTAATTGTATCAATGAGTTTGGATCAGTCATGTAATTATATGTATGACTGACCTAGACATAATAAATCTGCACGATTAGAAATATTTTTACCAATTGTTTTTGTTTAGCTTTTAGCTTTCTCAATGCGCGATGATCCTATCACTTATCTGGACCAGTTGGGGGGGGGGGGAGAAGGGGGTATCATGGTGAAAGTTTACATGATCGTTTTTTTTTTATACATAAAAAAATGTTCAGTCATGGCTCAAGAGTCCTGGAGGGGACTAATTCAACTTATACCACCACATGTCAAGTGTGATTTCTTTCCCTTGTTCAAGATACCAAACCAAAAAATTAATTACCAATACTTAATTAACTAATTGTTTTGGTTTTTTTTATTGGTTCTTAAGTTGTCAGATAAAAACAATAATTGTGCAAAATTTCATCTTAATTCGAGATTGAGTGTGGGAAAAATAACGTACAAACTTTTTACCAGAGTGAGTTGATAAAAAATATTACTAAATGTGATAATATTTCAAATGGTCTATTTCCTAAGATATCCTTAATATTTCAGTAAACAAACTACACAGCAAAGTAGATTGCAGTAAATAATTGTGAACACTAATTATTACAATCTTTTAAAAATTAAATAAATAATATCATAACAATAAGATATTCAAGATTCATCTTATAAGTTTCATAAAACACCTTTCAATTCTGAGCTAACAGAAAAATTGGATGCATCTTAAACTTCATAAAACACAATCATGGTAACCAAAGCAGGCTAAAATTACATTTTCTTTTAGCAAAACAGGATAAAATGGCATTTTCTTTTAATCTCCAAGTGGGAGAATTCCGTTAGACTGTAGTTTAAACATATCAAGAAAAATGGTTAGCTAGTTTATGTATGACTTACAGTTTTGCCCGTGCCATTAGGCCCAAGAATCAGAGTCAATGGTGTAAAAAATTTAAGTGACTGAAAGTCAACTTCATCTGGACCAAAACTGCGGATGCCCTGAATCCCCATTCTTTCTAAAGTAGACATTTCTAAACAGATTCTGTCTCATGGGCTCCTGAAATAAAAATCAATACTATCAATGTTACTTACTACTTTTTTTAAATTATCTAATTTTTAAAGTGTTTTTTTTATGTTGTTTGTTGTCTCAGTCTTTTATAAGTTAAATTTATACTTAAAATATGTAATCTTTTTTTTTTAAAGAAATATCTAGATCTATGACTTGTAAGATAGGTGATTTTTATATTATATATGTTTCTTAAGTAATACAGCTTAGGTCGTATGCTCTATAACAGTGGTTCTCAAACTGGGGTCCACTGACCCTGAGACGACCATAAGGGTCCAAAGAAAGATGAAAATTGTATACCCTTATAATACCTTCTTCGCCAAGAGCCTGTTTAATCGGATCAGATGGTTTGAATAATAACTGGCCCTTCAATAATGTTTAAATTGTCTATTACGAACAATTCTATGACTATTGTTGATGCAGCTTGACAAAACAACAATGACTGAAAACAGTCAGGTGACAGAATTCTATTTTGCACATTGATACCAAATTTACTTATTTTACAAACTAATCAACGTCAGTCTTTCAATTTCTTTACTTCATTACACCATTCAAAGATGTAGGCCAAACATCGTTTTAAAGTTTCCAGCCAATGCCCTGAGACTCTATGACACACTGACATCAGTCTGGTTATTAATCATGCACATTTTATTATTAATTTTTGCATGCCCATCTAACCGTTACAGTATGGATAAATATTTGAAGTGTAAGCGGACATCTGAAGAAGCGCAAGAATACAATGAAAATAGTTGAAAATATGGAAATAGATGCCTTAAGAGATATAATTTAATAATAATATAGATCTAGATCTCTAGAATCTAATGGTAATCATATTTACATTTTACATAGATGATAGTAATGTTCCAATTAAGGCAATTTTAAATATACCATTATCATTATCATTTTTCATGGTTTGTCACCCATAGTATGTGATATAAATAGGGGTGCACCGGATAGTACTTTTTGATATCCAACCGGAGCCAGATATGACCGGATAGTAAAATTTGATATTCGGCCGGGGCCGGAGCCGAATACCTAAGTGTCTTGTAAATAGCTTGTATTGCTGAACACATTTTATGAAACTGTTAAATAACATACCTATATTTGTTGGTATTATTTTTTTTCCTTTTAAATACATTATTGTTTTAAACTCTGTTACTGATTGATTTATTAAAGATTAACAGTATTTGTAAACAAAAATTAATCTGTGTAGCATGAGCATGTCTGTGTGTATGTACGAGGCCACCAACTATAAAGGCTTTGTGTTGGAGGGTCAATGTAAAATATGTTAGTATATATTTAACTAGTTACTAATGTAAATCTCTCATCTGGCTTGTATGGTGGTTGGATGTATATGTTCAAGAATTTCTGACCAACAACTGGTCATCAGACTTGTAATTTTAAGTCCAAAGACTGCTTCTGGTTCAAGGGCTTAATACTGATAGCTGTTAGTTAATAGTTGGAATCTGAAGCGTAGGTCATATATTTATTAATCCATTTGCGGCAAACGATATTTTATTAACAGCAGGAACATCTATTATACCTACTCATAGCCTGAGCCTTAAATGTTGCGAAGCATAGATTTAATTGTAGTCTATGTTTAGATCTACTGTTATATAGATCTAAGAGAATTAGGAAAACCAACTATAGAAAAAAAAATCACCCACACCCTCCTTACCAAAAAAAAAACATAAATAGACTTTGTTTTCGACTGATTGTAACAACCTGGTCTGATAGACGTAGTGAGCCTACACATGTAGTCCTAGTGTAGTGTGTATAGACGATTGTGTTGACCTTCACGCGTTTTTTTTTTCCTTGGGCATAAGCAATAGTGTTTAGTGTGCAGGCAAAAAAGATAACACATTGGCATGGTCAGTCAAGCATATAGATAAATTATATCTGTACCTTAGTTACAGAGGTCAAGTGTTTCTTAATATTCCAGCATATTTTTTCTTTGTTTGCTAGATCTAATTGTGGTGCTTTAGATCAATTTATTTTCTGCCATGTTAAATTTTACTGTAAGGTTTTCCTTTATATATTAAGTCAATAGAATTAAACAATGAAATTAGCTTTCTTTCTAAAGGTTTTAATACATGCACATATTTGTTTTATTTTATTGTGTAACGAACATGTATTCAGCGCCCTAAATGACATTTCTCTCCAAGTAAACAAACTTAGTGTCATCATCTAGTGACCTCTAGACAGTGTCAATATTTCTCAACAATCTGCGTTAATCCATTCTGGCTTAAGAATGGACAATGTCTATCAATACATTGTCATGGATTAAACAAATAAGAAGTTGGGGGTGTTGAGTCTCTTGAGCCCTCCCTTTAAAGATACCCCTGGTCAGTGTCTGTTTGGCTTGTAGTCCAGCCTCCTAATTGAGACTTAAAGTAAACAAACTTATTGTCCCGGCCAATAGTATAAAAGGTGTGGCTTGTGGTCCCCTTGATTGACAACCTATTTCATAATAAACAAACTTACCTTATAGAGATTTTGCTTGTAGTCCCGCCCCTAATAAAAATTCTTCTCGAAGTAAACAAACTCAGTTCCCTCATAAGATGTGACCTCTAGACACTGACACTGGCTTAATGTGGTCAGCTGCCTATCTGTGAACTCAATGTTATGGACTAAACAAACAAAAGGAGGTGGGGGTGCTCATCTCTACCTCTGGAGATATACCCACACATCTAGACAGATTATCACTGTGACGTAGTTAAGGAATATTACATGTTTACTAGACCAAGGTCAACAAAACAAAACAAACAAAAGGAGGTGGGGGTTGCTCATCTTTACCTCTGGAGATATACCCACACATCTAGACAGATTATCACCGTGACGTAGTTAAGGAATATTACATGTTACTAGACCAAGGTCAACAAAACAAAACAAACAAAAGGAGGTGGGGGCTGCTCATCTTTACCTCTGGAGATATACCCACACATCTAGACAGATTATCACCGTGACGTAGTTAAGGAATATTACATGTTTACTAGACCAAGGTCAACAAAACAAAACAAACAAAAGGAGGTAGGGGTTGCTCATCTTTACCTCTGGAGATATACCCACACATCTAGACAGATTATCACCGTGACGTAGTTAAGGAATATTACATGTTTACTAGACCAAGATCAAGACAAGCTTTTAAAATGTGCCAGACATCGCTGCTACGTATGTAATGCGAATTTATAATGTAAAGTCTTATTTCTATTTAGATTAACACGCCTTGTCTTTGTACTAAAAAATATTTGGTGCATAGTCATAGTTTAAAGTTTTAAAAACAAATTCTTTTATTTGAAACAAAAACGTTAATGTATTTCAGAACTGACATTATTGAATCATGTCCACTTTATGAGTATTAGTATATTTTTATTAACATGGAGATTTAGTTTAAATTTTTTGTTGGACATCGTTTATCAGCGTCGACTACCTTTATATTGTTTGCCTTTCGCCTGTGTTGTTTCGATATTTAAGTGTTACCTCCGTTTGGCGTATCTGGAAATGACTTAGCGCGGAGGCACATAACAATATTAATAGACATACAGGTGTAGCTTTTACTATCCTGTTTACTATCCCGTAGTGATATCCGACCGGAGCCGGATAGTGAAAAAGTGCCACATATTCGGCAGAAGCCAGAGCGACTATCCGGTGCACCCATAGATATAAATGTTATAAAACTTAATAAAGACATAAAGATATTATGATATATTATAATGATATAGATAAAGATATATCCAATATAGTTATAATTATTATAATACTTCAGGGTTCTCAGTCTAAGTCACTCACAGTGAGTCACAGTAGTTGGAAGTAGTCCTGAGACTGAGTAGTCACACTGTGACTGTGACTACAAGTGAAGTGTAACTCAAGTAACTGTAAGAGTAAGTTTAGAGTTTAGACCTCTAGACAGTCTTATTAATATTAATATTACTTTATTAGTCTAGTCTAGACTTAGACTCTGTTCTATTCTACTCTCTAAGAGTCTAGTGACATCTAGAATCTAGGGGAGTCTATAATGACTATAATAGTCACTAGATCTATCTAAATTCTAGATCTGGTGGTAGTGACACTAGTGTCTGTCTTATACTTATGGACTAGTGACAAGTCTAGTGTATATTGTTATTATTATTATAGCATTTATATAGCGCTACTTTCATGCTTATAGCATGCTCAGAGCGCCTTTGGTCCAATCTCATTTGTGGACCAGTGGGGGGGGGGGGGGGGTATCTAGGAGTAGGTTTTCCGTGCTGCCTTTAGGCGCTCAGTAAACACAACTCTGTTCAAGCGCACTTGGCCTCTTGACCACGCTTCCCATTAATAATAATGGGTCTCAGCTCAGGAAGAAAAGCGTACAATATATATGAAAAATGTCCAGCTCCTCTACCGCCAAAGCAAAGGCCACCTTAACCTGTGATATTTGTGGACGGGAGTGTCTCTCCAAAATAGGGCTTTACAACCACATGAGAAAATGTGCGAGATGAACCATAGTCGTTCTACGACTGAAGGAGGCCAACAACTATATATATATATATATATATATATATATATATATATAAATTAAATATAATTATAATAATATATTATTATATTATATTTTTATGTAGATCTAATTATTTAATTATTATAATTATTTATTATTATAATAATTATAAAATATAGATCTATATAACTATATTTATTATTATAATATTATTAATATATAATATAAATATTTATTATTATAATTATTATTATATAATTAGATCTACCAACCGGGGCTACCCTACCTACCGGATCAGCACACAGTGGACACACACTTCACACACTGACACTCACACTGACAGTGACTGGTGACTGACAGTGACACAGTCACAGTGTGACAGTAGAATAAATACAACAATAGCCAACGATAGGGAAGATATATTATTTATATACTATAGACTTAGACTTAGATTCTAGATCTATATTCTATAGGGTATAGATAGATCTAGACTTTAGATTTATGATTTAGGGTATTACTATTAGCATAGGCATAGATCTAGAGATCTAGAATCTAGATCTAAATCTTCTGAGTAAAACAGAAAGTGAAAATGTTTGAAAACGCAGAATGACTAAAATATAATCTTAGAGTAGTCGCCCTTCCATTTTTTTTCTTTTAATTTCATGTGTATTCCTATAAAAATGTCTAATAAAACATGATTAGCACTGCAGCCTCCGCGCCTATACCTAGATCTCCAGATATAGATCTCTATATTTAGTACCTGGTGACCGAGCCTCGCAAGCCTCACTCGGTTGCCTTAAATGACTCGAACTCATTTGGGAAACATTTTTTTAATTACGAAAACGAGCGCATGTGACACTTCAATTCCGAAAATTACTTATGTTCTGTTAGTTCTAAATGTCATTGTGCAAGGTGATTTTAATATAAAATATTTTAAGTGCCCCTACAGTCTAGAAAAACTAGAAAAATAAAATACTCAGAAAGACACAAAAAATAATAAGGCACATTCCTTGTTCCATATGGTAGGACAAATTTGTACAAATCCTTGTTCCCTATTGCTATTAGAGCATTGAATGGGTTGCCTGAGCCAGCAAGGAAAACTAATGACTTGGCAGAATTTAAGTCATTGGTTAATATGCATGACTATAGATGCATGACGCATAGTACGTAAGCATCTTCTTTCTAAAAGTACCGTCTGTATTTTATAAGATACGATAAAACCATGTCTCACGTTGAGTCGATCGTTTTCCGTTACAGCTTTTAAATTGCGTACAACAGTAGGCCTACCGACTGTACCGTTGGCCTGCTAATGGCTTGGAAGAAAGTCTTTGCAGTGTAATTTCTCAAATGGGTACTTTCAAACATTTATCGCCTCCTTCAGTCGTGAAGCGACTATGAATCATCTCACGGAATTGTGATGAATGCCTGGGCATTTGTTGTGGTCGAAATGATGTCGTCCAGACATCAGTTCCCCCCTCTCCACGCGCTGATGTATCCAAATTAGGAACGGCAAGGGTTGACTCCAGAAGCCTTTCCCATGATTGGGTATAGCTGCAAGGCATCAGATTTTTAATTCAGAGTTAACCGTCTCCTAGGTGGGTAGCCAGCAATGACTTTGAAGTAACGTCTGTATTATATAAGAAGAAGAAGACTAACGAGCCCCTCCTGCCCAAAGCTTATAGGTTTTGGCGCAAGTGACTCGCCTTGGCCCCTTCTTCTGTTAGTGAAAACAGTTCCGCCGGACTCAAAATCTGAGCCACACGTGAGGGCAAAAAGTTGGACTGGTTGTCAGAGGCTATTTAAGACGCACGCCATTAGGAAGACTATCCAAGGCTTATCAGGAATTGATGGCCTGCCATGTAGTGCACCCCTCTGGATTCTAAGTAGCCAAATTGAAGCCGACTTTTTTACACCTTTAAATCAATTAATTTCTAAGTAGCTACTTAACAAGTAAGGCTTCAACTGTAGTACAGTTTCAAGGATAAGCTATTATTGTTATAAATTAGAATAGGCTCGTCAGGAGCCGATGGCCAACCATGTATGGTTTATTATCGGCTTCTGGTGCTTAGCAATATAAAGGGTGTGAAATCTTCTATGGCACGCTATTCATGACTATTTGTTTCACAGTAATAGTTGTTATAGTTGTTATTATATTTAGTTTAAGGCATAGAATAATTTCAAATGTTTGTTTTTCCTGGAGGAGAAATCCTTGCCAGCTGTCTTTCGATGTGATAAATGTAAAATTTTCTCCGAACCAGAGTGAAGAGTGCCGTCAGGTATAGGTATAGGCCTACGTATTTTGCGGAGTTGCGGTCGGTAGGCCTATTAGCGCTCCATAGAAAAGCAGGTCTAAACTATGGAAGAGGATAAAAGAAAGCTCTTCACATGCCATCGTCCTAGTGAAAACGTTGATTTGAATCATCAGAGTTGCCAGACCACTGAACAGCAGCAAGAAACCAAAAATACGAGCAGCAGTATCCTAAAATAACATCATGGTGATTGTATTCGAGAAGACTTCATTAGTTTTGTCCCTGTTGTTCAGAGAGACGCACTGTCTGTGTCTTAAAATTACGTCATTTTCAGCGAATACATTATAAACAGTCTAAACATTGAATAAAACTACTCGACCCAAGCAACGATGGCTGCCCGTGATGGCTAGCATTCAGAAGTGTGTTTAGGCAAGGATTCGTGAAAAAATAGCCTTTGTCCATTGCGCGTCTCACAGATTTAACCTTGTTATCAATGTCCAGAAGGACGTTTCGGATATACCTAATGCTGTCGGTGTCGTCAAGAGGATTATCTATTTCTTCCTTAACAGTCCCAAAGCGAGAATGTTAGTGCTAAATTTACCTCTTTTGTGAGAGACACGATGGACTTAGAAATACGAATTCATTCGCTCTTTCAGTCACAACTTTGTGAGAAGATCTTTGACTGATTGGAGGATTTTAATATAACGGCTGCACGTGAAACAAGGCAAACTGCACATGTGTAAGAAGTGCCAGCTATGTTTCTGATATGTCTTTTCATTTTTGTCAATTATTCATCTATTCTTGAACAAGTTCCTCGGATGATGCAGTAGGCCTATGTCCAACGTAGCATAGAAGTGGCCGCTCAACAACACATTAGCATTTTCATTGACATAATCAAAAACTAACTTGACCATACTAAGGAACACGAACACTTGAGGGATGCCATCCCAAGTAAGGCGAGACTGCTGTCAGACAAACTGGGTATGGAGTTGATGCTGCCCAGAATTAGCAGCATCGAGCTAAAGCCACATGTTTGGATTTTGGGAGCTATTACGGAACACGGCTTTACATTCCCTATCTTGATTGGTTATTTTCTTTTTTCGAGCAATAATAATTATCATTTTAACCTATTTTGTATTCATCCTAAAACAATACAAGAGTTGGAACGTGAAGATGAATATCAACACTGTTAGCACGATAGGCGTTGATCAACAGATTGTCCATCTCGAAGATAAGCAATTCATCAGTAGAGTTTATTGACACAGTTGACAATTAGCAGTTAGTTTTTGTTTGATCGACTGGTATAGGGAGGCATGGGCGCACCGATAAACTTATCACCGTGCACAGTAAATAGTTTTTTCACATGCTTAGTTTTTTTTTTTATTTCCTGCAACAAGTATTTACAGTGCACTTAATGTGGCATAGCTTGATAGGGATGGGGGGTTCACCAGTTCTTTTCTATATAATATTCTCGTCCAGCTTGCACCCCCTTGTAAAAATCCTGCGAGCGCTCTGGGCACACGAATACGATGCTATGCCACTGCTAGAGTCGGCTAGAGACCTAGATCTATAAAAAAAATCTCTAGATCTATGTCTAGATTTATCTAGAGTAGATATATAGAATATATTAATTAACATTAATGTCATTATAAACACTTTTTGTGCTAAGCAACAATTGTCACCAGCCTATATATAGAGAGAGATTCTACATAGCTAGCAACAATATACGAGAATTTTCATTGGTTGATTCATTTAACAAGGCGGATGCGGTATTTTCAAAGCAGAGATCTAAAATCTGTAAAGTTAAAGTAAGTTTTAGATTATAGAGCTATCTAGATCTATTTCTAAGACCAGACTCTCTAGATATATAGATTATTTAATTTTAAAAAATGCAGTTTGCTGTTATCTTTAAATAAATTATATTTAATATCTAGATCTAATGTTCTAGATCTAGATCTATAAATAATTATAATCTAGAATCTTAGTGAATCTAGTCTGTCACTGTGACAGTCTGTCTAGGTCTACTTGACTTTTTAGATGAATCAATCAAGATTCGAGTACTCACAGAGTCAGTCTAGACTACTCTAGACTAGACTTGACTAGACTCTATCTATGGCCTATACAGTATAATACACTAGTCGTGACTAGTTACAGTAACATTACTCTATCACTATCTAGTCTAGTCTAGACTAGAGTCTTCTGAGCACTGTGTTAAGTGATCATGATGGTGAAGTGTGTCGTGAGGCTGCAACATTTTTTTTTACAAAAAAAAACACATTAAATTAAACATTATTCATGATCATGATTCATGATGATTCATCTGTCACTCTGTTTCTGACAGATTTTTTTCTAATTTCAATTACACAATTACATTTAAAAAAATGGCTCACAAAATAAATGTAGATATAGAAACGTAAAAAAAAAAATGGATTTCAGGAAGTTTTTGACTTGTTGAAATCTAAGATTGCAACATTTTGAAACAATTTGAGATAATTATTAGTAATCTATAAGGGCTGTTTCTATGACTGACGGTTAATCTTAATGGAAATGTCAAGTGGCCAACACAACAACCAACAGCCTTTACTTTCTCCAACTTATGTCAGGTACCCATTATATTAGAAAACTTTGTTGGTGGGGGGTCCATGAAAATACAGAAATTCAAAATACTAGTCTTTACTGAGATTCTAACCCAAGACCCCTTCAGAAACCAAGAACTCAGCTACCACGCCTTAAGTCTAAGAGATTATTAGATTGAATGTAATTATTTCATTTTTGAAGGTATGTCTATATAAAAAGATTCAGTCAGTTCAAGTTGATTTGCAAGGTTTCACGGTTTAACAGTCCATTAGAAGGCTTACTATATATTATATATAATTTAAATGATAAAAATATCTACACTGTATCTTTTTCAATTAAGGTCTTTAAATCTTCTTTCAAATTCATCAGTTTCTTCAAGTTATCTTCATAATTTCCATACTTGTTTTACTTTACAACAGTCACTGAATTCAATTTGTGAAATGAGACTATTTTTAGCAAACTGATTTCTAGACACTAAGACTTTTCTATTGCAAAACAAGTGGCTTCTCCAAATCTTTGGTTAAAGATGTAAAAAACCAAAAGAGAAAGTAATTAGATCTGTGAATTCTAAAAGATATTGCCAACATCGGCTTCTGGAAAAAGCTTGTCATACAATTCTAATTATTCTGATGTAACTTTGATATTTAGTGTACTACCTTTACTATTAGGCTTTGTAAATTTTTATCCTAGAGTCTAATTCATACTTTAAAATATAATAATAATTAATTGATATCCAAATATAAATTGATAAATGAATTTGTGAAAGTCTGGATTCTTAAATTATGTTATTTTACATTACAGAAATGACAGATGACAAAGGGAAAACTATTCCTGTTATGGTGGCACTGCGGTGCCGCCCACTTATTGATAAAGAAGTGAAGGAAGGTTGTCAGCCTTGTCTTCAAGTAATATCAGGAGAGCCTCAAGTTGTTCTAGGCAAAGATCGAGCCTTTACTTACGATTTTGCTTTTGCACCTAATGATCCACAAGTGGATGTCTATAGCAAAGCATGCAAAAAGCTTATAGCAAGCATTTTTAAAGGTATAACTAAGCTAATAAAGTACTGCACATTATTTAGACTTTTTCTTGCCAATTCGTAGATTTTATTTTACATTTTCTTTAGTTGTCAGATAATGGTACTAATGCTTTTTAAAAATACTATCAAACTTTAATAGGAAAAAAAATACATTTTTAAAAAAGTGTATTTAGTCCTCTGTATGTTTTAGTTATAAAAGTTGGACTAAAAGGATCATATGTATGTATTGTGATGATGTTGTATTAGTCTTACCATGTTTCTCTTTTTTTTTTTTATTCTTTTTTTTTTTACGAAGCTTATATCAACTGACTCTGTCTGTTTGGTAAATAGTTTGAACATGTTTTTTCTCCCATCTCCCAAAATGCTACTTAATAGGAGATGTGGATTTTTATATAGATTTAGTCCCCTTATTACATTGTGACACATTTTTTTGTCACTTCCTTCCCATTCTTGGAACAAGTTGAAATTTTGCATAATTATTCGTAGTTGATAACATTACACAAATCAATTCAAAAATTAACCAATTATTTAGTACTATTTAATACATTTTTACATTATTAGAATGTGAGAAACCAGACATAATTGCAGGCACAGAAACTTGGCTACATCCTGAAATTTATAATGCAGAAATTTTCAATAGTAATTATGAAATTTTTAGAAAAGATAGGGCTGATAATCATGGAGGAGTTCTTTTAGCAATAAAAAACACTCTTATAGCAGAAGAAATTACCTTACCTAACTCAAAAAATATAGAATCAACATTTTGTAAAATTAATACCACCTCAACATCCCTAATAATAGGCAGTATTTACAGACCACCAAATTCTAGTTTAGAATACATGCAGGAACTATGTAATCAGATTACTACACTTAAAGAGACAAATAAAAATGCAGTTTTTTGGATTATGGGTGATTTCAACCTACCCGATATAAATTGGAAAACACTAACCATAGATAAACACCAAAACCTTAAGGACATAAATGAGCTTTTCATAGAAACTTTACACAACCTAAGTTTAGATCAAATCATTAAAAAGCCAACTAGATTAAACAACACATTAGATCTCTTCTTAACCAACAGACCTGGATTAGTAGTTGATTATGATATTATCCCTGGTCTATCAGACCATGAGATCATAAAAATACACAGTCAGATAAAAGCAGTAGCCAATACAAAACCCAAAAGAAAAATCTTACTCTGGAATAAATGTAACCTAAAACAACTACACCAAGCTGCATTAAACTTTCAACAAACATTCTTATTAGAAAAAGACATTAACCAACCAGTCGATGACCTCTGGAATTTCATTAAAAACCATCTTAAAAGCATTATAGAAAATCATATACCAACTAAATACACATCAAACAAAATAAATAAATGCTGGTTTAATAATAGACTAAAGAAGCTTTGTAAACAGAAGGAAAACCTATATAGAAAATTTAAAGAAAGTAATGCAGAAAGAGTTTACAAAAAGTATATAAAAATTAAACACTTAACCCAAAAAGTAAGCAGACAGCTGCAGAGTGAATACATAAACAATGTAATATCTAAAGATAACAACAAAAACCTATGGTCATACATTAAGTCTAAGAAAATGGAAACAACAGGCGTAGCGCCATTAAAAGATGAACATAACATAATACATAATGATAATGAAACTAAAGCAAACATTCTAAACAAATACTTTGCATCAGCATTCTCAGCCCCAGGAGACAAAGACATATTACTGAATTTGAACCAAGTAGACAACATAGAAGATATAGTAACACAAGAAAATGGAATTCAAAAACTATTAGCCAACACCAAACCAAATAAAGCTTCTGGACCTGATGGTATTTCAGCTAGATTACTCAAAGAACTAAGTAATGAGCTAGCCCCAGTGTTCAAAATACTCTTTCAGGCTTCACTTAACCAGGGCAGAGTACCAAAGGACTGGAAAGAAGCTAATGTCACCCCCCCTATTTAAAAAAGGAGAAAAATCTGACCCAGGAAACTACAGACCAGTATCACTTACCAGCATCACATGTAAAATCCTAGAACACATAATATGTAGCAACATCATAAACCACTTAGACAAACATAATGTCCTCACACCATACCAACATGGCTTTAGGAAATATATATAGATCATGTGAAACACAACTAATAGGACTAATTGATGATTTTTCAAAAGGTTTAGATAATAGTGAACAAATAGATGCTATCTTACTAGATTTTTCTAAGGCTTTTGACAAAGTTCACCACCATAGCTTGCTTAAAAAATTAAAATATTTCGGCATTAATGGTCCACTGCATCAGTGGATTAAAGACTTTCTGATAGGGAGAGAACAAACTGTAATAATAAATGGTTCTAAATCAACACCGATAACAGTAAACTCAGGTGTACCTCAAGGAACAGTCTTGGGTCCACTACTATTTTTAATTTACATAAATGATTTACCAAATTGTATTACTTCAGGAACAAAAGTCAGATTATTTGCAGACGATTGCATAATATATAGAACAATAAAAACAACACAAGACACAGATATTTTACAAAGAGAATTAGATGAATTACAGAAATGGGAATCAAATTGGAGCATGTCTTTCCACCCAGAAAAATGTCAGTTGTTAAGAGTAACAAAAAAACTAAAACAAATTAATTCCACTTATCTTATTCATGGCAAACCAGTAACACAGACTAAAAACGCAAAATACCTAGGTGTTATAATAAATGAAAAACTGTCATGGAATCCACATATTGATGAAACTACAAAAAAATCAAACAAAGACTTGTCCCATATGCTAGGACAAATTTGTACAAATACTCCTTTTTCCCTAGTGCTATTAGAGCATGGAATGGGTTGCCTGAGCTAGCCAGGAAAACCAGTGACTTGGCAGAATTTAAGTCATTGGTTAATATGCATGACTAAATGCATGACGCGTAGGACGTAATCATCTTCTTTTTTGAAGTAACGTCTGTATTATATAAGATAAGATAAGATTTTGTTTGATATAGCAGAAAGGGAGATAAACCCATAATTTTCAAATAAATGGCAGTACTTAACAGTTACTTCCCTTAGATAAGCTTTGTTGTTTTTTTTTTTAAGTTTTTTTTTCCCATTGCTTGCTTATTGTGTGAAAAGTTAGGAAGTGTAAATGGTAGACTTTAATCTTAAACTGTTAAACTGTTTTTCAGGTTACAACGCTACTATTTTGGCTTATGGTCAAACTGGCTCAGGGAAAACCTTCACAATGGGTGGATGCTATAAGTCATCACTGGAAGGAGATGAAGATGACATGGGAGTCATTCCTAGAGTTCTGAGAGACATATTTAAAAATATCAATGACAACTGCAATATGGACTATACAGTGACGGTTTCCTACATTGAGGTATTTTGTTATTCTTCTCTCTGACTTAAATTTAGAAAAATAGCTTGAAATTTACTGACTTAATCTAGATTCTCCAATGACAGGAAAGAACCAAAATCTTCAAGTGAAAAGATCCATGGTTCTTTTAACTTTGTTGACTATTTATAGTTTGTTTTTTTTATTACTATTGTTTCTCAAAATGTAAACATTTTTTTATACCATTATAACATCCTTAACACTTACTTACAATAGAGTCTTTAATATTATTTGAATTTAAAACATATAGTAGATGGTGTCACTATTTGTGCATCTGTTATTATTTTAAAAATGCTGTTTTAACAGATCTACAATGAAGACTTGAATGACTTGTTATGCTCAGCATCACAGAGGGAGCAGCTTAGTATTAGAGAAGAAACCAATGGTGGCATTAAAGTCAGTACCTATAGTTTTAACATTGCATCTGTCTTATCTATTTATTCTTTTATCTAGACATTTTAAAACAATGTAAGTAAACATTTTATAGCTTTGGGAATGTGCTGTTAGAAAAACTAGTTAGTGTAGAAAATTTCATTTCTAAAATTTTGTTTGAGGTTAATGGTAAATTGTCAAATTAGTTGCATTTATTCAATGGTTGGGACATTGTGTCTTCTATCAATATGTTTAAATAATACATCTTTAGAATATTCTGATTTTAAGACTTGTTTTACTATTAATTAAAAGGTACATGATTGTCAGTATAAAATTGAGGGTTGGATGAAACGTTTTGGATTGAACAAGGAATACATAAGGGTGGTTGCTTACAAAGTTTAGCACTTATGAGTTTTACTAAGCTTTTTGTCATTCTGTCTTACATATTAGTCTTATGTTGGCCAGTAAAGAATCAGACTTAAAATCCTCTGTCAGTTTGATTGTGTAAACATAGTTGAGGCATTTATTAAGGCATAATAATAATCTTTTTTTTCCTTACATTTTAGAAAATGCTTAATTTAATTTGCTTTTTTTTTTTTTTTTTTTTTTAAATTAGATTCAGGGTTTAAAGGAAGTGGAGGTCAAAAGCTTTGAGGAGACGATGAAATATTTGAGTGAAGGGTCCCAAAGCAGAACAACTGGAGCAACAGCCATGAATAACACCTCTAGTCGCTCTCATGCCATTTTTACTGTTAACATTGACCAGCGAAAGAAGGATGACATGTAAGTTGATAAGATCAGGTCAACATTTGATTTGTTGTTAAAACATTAGTTTAGTTCTTGTGGAGATAATCATATTTCACCAATTGACAGAAATGACTGCTGCAAAGTCAAATTTCATCTGGTTGACCTGGCCGGTTCAGAAAGATGTAAACGCACCCAAGCTGAAGGAGAGAGATTTAAAGAAGGTTAGAAATAAACAAAATAGACTCTAAATATATTTTAAAGTTACATTTCTTTTCTTCATTATGTTAGCCCATTAGTTACAATTAAGCCTGCCAAAATGAAAGTTGCATAGCTCTTGTTTTCCTGTGTGTCCAGTGGTGTTATTTAGAGCTGGCTGAAGTTTTTTGAAAAGTAGAAATATAGATCGTTTCCATTTTTTTTCAATTTTTGTTTTTCTGTCTTTTTACTTCACTTTCTATAGGGCTTTCAAAGTTGGGGGATTTTTTGGATAGTTTTTCCTTAGCTGTCTTGGACTGTTTTCATGACCTTTCAATTGTTAGACCCCTTACTGCATATATAATATACTGAATACAACTGATAATGAAGATGAAATGAGAAAGTAAAGACTGGATCTAGACAGTAGTTTTTAGATTTATTTTAGCTTTTCAATATGATGCTATGATAGATCTAATGGTAACTGAGACAAATTAATATGCATAACACAGCATTCAACTAAGGGCCTCCAGTGGAAGCCAGTTAATGCTCACGATAAGTGCACATTTATATATTAACAAAATGTTTGGTGCATATACCTACTAAGCTCCTACTTTTTAACTTTATTGATCTTTGGATAAATGTTGAAGGGTACCAGCAGCAACTGATGTGATGGGGAGGTGCACCGGCTTTGAAAAGATTTTTGTTTTATATTTAGTTTTTAGTATTTTTGTAAAACCTACACTATTGGAATTGTATATCGTTTTAAAGGGCATCTTTTTTATTTTTAAAGTATTTTTTATTATTAGATTTTGTAATATCACTCTAATTGTGATTTGGAGCTACTCCCCTTAGCTTAGTATTTTGAGTGATACTGCAACTAAATATTAATTACTTCACAATAATCTTGATATCAAGCTGTATGTATTTCAGTTTCAATATTTCATTATTTTATGCAGGTGTTAATATTAACAGAGGCCTGTTAGCATTAGGTAATGTTATAAGTGCTCTTGGTGAGGAGGGAACCAAACGAAGTCACATACCTTACAGAGATTCTAAACTGACAAGAATACTACAAGGTGGGTTTTTATATAAAAATAAAACTCTCCAATAGCTAATAGCATATTTTGTATTAATGCATTGACTTGGTGCACTAAAATTTCTGAATTAGATGCATTTTTAAATGTTACTTAAGATTTTAAAGAAAAACTAAGTACTTTACAAATCCACTGGGAAATGGAATAATATACTAATTGCACCAATGTGGATACCAATGACAGATTCGCTGGGAGGGAATAGCCACACCCTGATGATAGCTTGTGTAAGCCCTGCTGATTCCAATATTGAGGAGACACTTAATACTCTGAGATATGCTGACCGTGCCAGAAAGATCAAGAACAAGCCAATCATTAACAGAGATCCACAAGCAGCAGAAATAATGAGACTGAAGACTTTGGTATGGTTTTTTGTCTTATTTATTTATTTAGTACAGTAAAATACCACTTTCAGACCTTGTAATCTATAGGGCAGATGGTGTAAAGATAATCTGTTTTCCTAATTGATGTCAAGTACCCATTAGAGCTGGGTGGATTCAGGATAATCATGAAATTCAATATCCCATGATTTAAACCTGAGACTCTTGGTTCAGAAGTCGAGAGGTTTACCAACTCATGCACCATGCCCATTAGTTTCTTTATTTACATGGGCAAAAATGTTTCATTGTAACTTTTTCAATAGTCTGAGTTGATTATATTAATTTAGTAGAGATTAAAGTTTATGGGCTATACATATTAAATTTCTAGACTTGTTTTTTGTTGTTTTTTTTTAACTGCTAGGGACAAACGGTTTTTTAAAACAGAGTAGGTTTTTGACAATATAAAGAAGCACAATACAGTTTAAGTATGATTGTGTGCTTGAAATAATACTGAGTCCTATTTGCTCATAAATGTCTATATTTTAATAGGTACAACAGTTACAGGGTCAACTTTTACAAGGAGGAATAAGCTTGTCTACTGTGAAGTCTGAGTAAGTGTTGACATCAGGTTAGAGGAGCAAGTATCATAACTCTATTGCAATAGACCAGTCTGTTCTCATGTGTCTCTATTTGCTTTTAGTTTGAAATGTTATTGTGCAATATCCGACAAATGTTAATGATTAGTATCCTATTTATGCAGCACCAGTATGAGCGTGTGCAGCAGTAACACTGTGGTGTCAACAGCTGACACCAGCGCAGAAGAAATAGCGAAGTTGCATGAGAGAATCAAAACTTTGGAAGCAGAAAACTATCACCTGACGAAAGAGCTTCAGCATGCAGTTGGTCAGAGCACACACATGTTGGATCAGGTGGTCAAACTGGAAGCTAGTAATGAAAAGTTGAAACTGACAATCAATCAAGTTAAAGACTATGTTGGGTAAGTTTTCTCTGTGGATAGTTTTATAGCAAATATTACATATTGACACTGCAGTTGTAGTCAGCTGCATTCTTTTGGTCATTATTTTGTGTTCTATACAATGAAATATTGCTTTTATAATGTACCAATGTAAGTTGAATGGTGTCACAGGAATGTCCCCATTCCTATATACACCAAATTTTAACTAGAAATAAGTAGCTCTATGATCTTGTAGTCAAGTTATAACCCATTTCAGCTAAGATTTGCACAATTTTAAAAGCATTATTGTTTTTCTTTCTCAATAATTACTTGTTGCTGAAAAGAAAGTTTAGGGTTATTTTTATTTATTTTTTTTTTTTGTGGTAAAAAAAAATATGTTCTGTTATTGAATTTTATCTTTTATTTTAGAATTGACTTGGACCTTTTGAGTGCTAGTATGGATTTGGAAAACAATCCACAGTTAAAAGCTGAAATTCAAAAATTACAAAAGCTAACTCAATCTGTAAGAGATGTGTCCTGTCAGTTTGAGGTAAACATTGAATAGAATTTATTAAAATGAAAACATTTGAGGCTTTTAATTATCATTTTGGGATTATATTGTTGTTACTGCCTTTTTGCAGCTCTGTAAAGCAACTGTCTTTTTTCTTTACATAAATAGGATGAAGAAAATGAAGAAGAAAATAAAGATGAATTGGAATCAAGTGATGATGTAAGTTACTGTTATTTTAGAACAGCATAAATCTTATTTATTTAAACAGGCCAAGGATTAATTACTTTGCATTAGTTTGTCAAACATGTGTATTGTTATTACTGTATAACATGTTCCTTGCTACTTAAGTATGCCCGGTCTGATTTACTTCGACATGGGGAAGGCCATCACAACTCTGTTGGAGTTAAATTCTTAAATGAGTATTTCCTTTTTTTTTTGGGCACCATTTAGGTCTCTAAGCTGTTTTTTTTTTATCTTTGTGTTTTTAATGGAAACTAATGCTGTAACCATGTACTCTGTCCTGCTTTCAACTGATATCACTGAGACTGTATCTAATTGTGACTTGACCTAAGCAACTCTAGTTTGCCTTCATTGTCCACATTATCTTTTTCATGTTCTTGTGGTCATGTTTCTTGAAATTTCTCTTAGGAAAATGCAGCTACAGAAGAAATGATGCAGACCCCAGATTCAAGAGCCATTGCTCAGAAGCATGTGCTGAGGCAAGCTGAGCTTCACAGAGAACTGAATGAGATCAACAAAATGCTGACCAGCAAACTAGCCCTGGCTGAGAAAATGAGCAAGGCAGATGAAGAGATGGATAGCATGAGGCAAAAGTACGACGAGATGGCCAAAGAATTTAAAGCTAAGACAGAGCAGCTAGAGAGAGAAAAGGAGGAACTCACTGTTACACTTCAAGATGCTCAAACCAATACTAATGCTGCCAAGTAAGTCATTGGTTTTGTTGACAAGACTGTGGCTTCAAAGTCCTTACTTCTCCCTGATGATTTTTTTTTCTTGCAACTATTTTTAGTTTTCAATAAGTAGTTAATATTAGAAAATCATTTTAAAATCATTATGGTAACTACCTACTGAACCTTACACCTTAAGTAACAAAAAAGCTTTTATAAAACGTAGAACTTTTTTTTTCAGGTTATTGTATTTTTTGCATCGCTTTTAACTAAGACTAGATTTCTTTAATATGCACATACATACATAAAATTTATATCTTTATTCTAAATGTATGTCTATATCAAGCTTTCATTTATTTCACTACTGAGAAAACTTTGATTTAAAAAAAAAAAGTTACCTTGATTTTGATGACATGTATCTAGAGTGGCTGAACAGAGAAGACAAAGACTTAGAGAATTGGAGCAGCAGATGGCACAGCTAAAGAAAAAGATTTCTGAACAAAGTAAAATTGTTAAAATGAAAGAATCCTCGGACAAACAAGTTTCTCGTCTTAGTGTTGAAATACAGGTAACATTAAAAAAAATAAAGATTGTTTTTTTCTCCCCTCTATAAACTTTCTTCTTCTCTCACTAGCTTTTGAAATTTCTGTTAGTCTGTCAGCCAAACCAATGCTGGTGGAAAGTTTAAGAATTTAATAGCCCAAATCTATACACACTTATATTTATACAATAAAAAAAAGTTTTTTTTTGTTGTTTTTTTTTACATTGTAAAATTTTTACTTGCTCTATTTCCACAAAAAAATGACTGCATTAATCATTTATTTGTGATGCACATCTTGCCAGATGATTCTCTTGTCCATGTTATCACTACAACACAGCCTCTTTTATTTTTATTTAACATACATTACCCATTTAGATTTCATTCCTCAGGGAGAAAGTTTTGTTCAAATATATACATATTTGACCTTTTTTTTTTATTCCATGGTCTATTGGTCTATCATTTAACTTCTTATTCTAAATTTTTATCACTGGAAAAGTATATATATTTGATAGTTTGATTAGCTTTTAATTAACTTTAAAAACATAAATTAAAATATATTACAAAGTAGGCCTCTGCTGTACTCATTTCATATTCACCCTACTAATTTGTTAATTTTTAAATACCAGAGTTTAAAACAGCAACGTGTAAAGCTTTTGAAACAAATGAAAGAAGAAATGGCTAATTTCCAGAAATGGAAAAAAGAAAAGGACAAAGAAGTTTTGCAGTTGCAACAGAAAGTAAGTATTTCACACCTCCTTCTACCTTTTAATTATTCAATCATAAATATTATGGAACAAGTGGAACAATACAATTTTCTTCATGATTCAAATATCTTATCTTTAGGATAGAAAACGTGAATTTGAACTTCAGCGATTGAAAAAAGAGTTTGAAAAACACCAGTCTGTTCAAAAGAGGAAAACTGCAGAGGTTGGTATTTTCATTTTCATCTTTTTTTTCATTCATTCAAAATCTACAATATTTTCATTTCTTACAAATGTTGCTTTTAAAAAAAACTTATTTCAATTCATAAGCATTTTATGTTTTAATTGTTAACATAGTTAATTTTCTAATTTGATCCCACAATAGAAACCATTATGTCAAAAATATTTTAACTAGGTTTATCTGTTCTAAATTACGCTATTGCTATTTTGTACTGTGTTGTTATAGGCCATTGCTGCAAATAAACGTCTAAGAGAGGCGCTAGCAAAGCAGAAAGAGGTTGAAACAGAGAGAACAGGAAAACTTGAAAAGTATGACTCCACTAGTATTGGTAATCGTGTGAGGGTAAGTCAGTCATGTATGTTTCTCTTGTTTTTTCAGGTGGCTTACATTTTATCAATTTGAATTCTTTTAACCAGTGAAATCTGCCCATGTGGAGTATCACCAGAAAATGCTGACCACGTCCTCCAAAACTGCTCTCTTTACCAAGAGGCCCGTATAAGACATTGGCCCCAAATCACCCCAATAGAAAGAAAACTATATGGAGAGCTCCCTGATTTGGAAACCACTGCGCAGTTCATCTCATGTATTGGTCTAGTCATATGAACACTCCAACATAACAATGAGAAGGATGAAGAAGAATGAATTCTTTTAAGTTATCCAATAGTTTTACAGGCATTCTTAAATATATTTGTTCTACAGACATTCTTAAATGTATTTGTTATACAGACATTTTTTAATGTATTTTTTATACAGGTATTCATCAAGGCAGTCTTAACTTTTTGAAGTTTCTATGTTTTACAGAAATGGTTAAGCCATGAACTTGATGTCAAGGTGAGCATGAGGGAAGCCCAGTATCATCTTGCTCAACTGATGGAAAACAGAAAGAACCTGACAGAGCGTCTCAGATATTTGTCAGATCAACTTGAGGATGGTCCACTCTCAAAGGTTACATTTATTATGATTTATACCTTGATGAAATGATTTGGTTAATGTGGCTTTATATAGCTTTGATTACAAGTTTGTTTGTTGTTGTTTTTTTCATTATTTTTCATGTTTTTTTGTTTTTTTTTTATTTTATATAGAAATTCTCTTGGCTTGGAGAAAATGGTGAACCAGATGAAATCAGTTTTGAGGAGAAAGAAATCAAAAAGCAAATGACATCTCTTGAACTTGACATTGAATTAATGTAAGCTTTGGCATTATATTCTTTTCACGTTCCAATTTAAAAGTTTAAGTTTTGTATATGCTCTTGATTTTGTTTAGCAAATCGATACTGAGAAGAAAATTGAGCGTACTGATCATTAACTTAAACAAAAATCTTTTTTTTTTTAATTTTCATCAGTAATGCTCATATCCAAGAATTACAACAAAAAATTGTTGACGCAGATCAAGGTAAGAAATCTTTGTAAGAGCACTTTTATCAAACTGTTTCTTACGTTCATGGGGAAAAACATGGCCTTTAAAATTAATTTTAATTGGTGTCAAGGTTATGAGAAGCTATTAAAAAATTTACAACCTACAGTCCTTCAGCACAGTTTCATGGTGTAGAGTTCTTTATAATCTAATACGCAATTGTTTTTGTTCAGAATCAAAAGGAAAATCCACATGGCAAAGTCTGCATACAATGAATGAAGCCAAATGTGCCTTAAAGTTTCTGTTAGATCAGGTAAGATTTGAAGATCTACTTTCTAATTAGTTATTTAGGTGTTGAGCTTTGTTTTTATTGATGTAATTATTCTAAACCTCTTTGGTCTTTTGCTTAAATCATTCTAATTTTACCTGGATTGGGATCTTTCATTATTTTACAAAAGTCATTAGATTAAGTGCTATGTCATGTAGAGATAAAGGCTGCAAATAAATCACTTTAGTTAATTGTAAATTTTGTTTATTAACTCTAACAATTTATTTAGTTAGTACAATGGTGCATTAACTCATAATGCCATCATTCAAACCATATAAGAATTTGAGCATTAGTTACAGGGCATAAAATTGCATTGTACAAAACATTTTAGGCTGTGTCAGCCAGGGCTGATAGTATAAAGGCAAGCGGAGAGTTAAGAACAGTTCAAGATAAAGAAAAGGAAGATGAGGACACAGTGAAAGAGTTGAAGGCTACAATCAGCAGACTACAGAGCAAACATGAAAGAGAATTGAACAAAATAACAAGAGATCATGATGAAAAGGTAAGCATCTTTAAAAAAACAAAAAAACTACTAAGAAGCCTCATTTTACTATTGGATGGCTCTTCTATCCAGAGGATTTATGGACTAAATCTCCAATGTTGTTAGAGCTAATTTCTCTCCATTGACCTTAACTAATCACTATCACATTCACAGCAATGTGCATTCTTTCAAAAGTATCATTTTAATTTATAGTTGTTTGATTTATGTTTATATAGGTAACCCTATTGGACAGTCAAAAAATAGATTTTATCTCAGGTTTAATATTAATAATCATCATAGCATACACAAATGGTTGACTAATGAAGATAATGTAGATTTCTTAGGCAGGCCTCTTTTTGGGCCTTTGCATTTAGACATTCGACATCATGACATGAGATAATGTAATATTTAATGTAAAAACAAATTTCGGACACTCATTTGGCCCACCCCTCACCCTAGCTACGCCACTGTAATACTTTTACATTTCATTTTAACAGAATTTAAAAAAATTATGACATTTGTATCACTTTTTCTCTACTAGACACTCTTCTTGTTAAATGCTGATAATCCAAATGGAGGAAAAATTACAGATGCCAAACTTAAGGACAAAGCTAAACTCTTGGTAAGACTTTTGTTTTACTTTTCTATCATTTAGTTTTTCAACCCTGTTTTAAAAGGAAGACTATAAATAATGCTGCTTTAAAAATATTTTTGTCAATAAATTATTATAATGTTTCTTTCTCAGGCTCAGAAACTTGAATCAACAGAGGAACAGCTGAGATCAAAAGAAAAAGAGTGTGAAATAATGCAACAGGTAGACTTACACAAATATTGAGATATCATTAGATAATGTGTTAGCATGAATGTGGCAATAATTGAACCATTCTTTGATTTCAGCAAATTACAAGAATGATGTATAAAACAAAAGGTTTCCACTTGTTGCCTGACTTGAATGATACATCTTCTCCATTTTTAAATCCCATGCCAAAGGTAATATTTACTTTGAATACTTTCAGGATCAAAATTAAAACTAAAAAAAAATATCTCATTTCTTGTTTGGAGAGTGAACTCAAATCAAATAAAGTAAATCTGTCTTCGGTAGTCCTGAAATATATGTCAAGTAAATATAATCATCTAAAACTGCGTAAAGTACATGTATAACATGACATGTTTTTTGTTTTCTTCCTTAATTGATTTGTTTTGTTTTTTTTATTTTTCAGGAAGAGCCTAGTTCCAGCTCCCTAAACAGTACCTTTGTTGTTGATGAGATCCAACCCCCTGCTCAGCAAGAGGTCAAACCGTTGCGCAAAACTCGGAACAAAGCACTGACCAAGCAGGAAAGCTCATCAGATAGTTCTCTAGAGAATATTGCTGAGAAGGGTGAAAAGGAAAATAAAACCAAGGGCAGGCTCAGAATGAAGAAACCCCCAGTGAAGAAGCTGCAGTCTATTACTGATACTGATGATAAAGAAGCAGACATTCTAGAAGAAGCTAAAAAGTCTCCAGGTTTTCTTAAAAGACGTTCAGGTGATGACCCTGATGATATTGAAATCAACACAAGCCAAGAAAGGAAGAGAAGGAAGCGAACACTTATTCCTAATGCTGGTAGATTCTTCAATGATTTGACAGACTGATGATGGAAGATTCTTTAATGACTTGACAGACTAATAGTGGTAGATTCTTTAATGACTTAACAGACTAATAATGGTAGATTGTTCAATAATTTGACAGACTACTAATGTCAGATTCTTCAATGACCTGACATACTAATGATGGTAAATAATGTAATAGACAATTTCGTTGATAGTTGCCTTGGATCTGATCAATGATCAAAACTAGTGCCTATGATTTGAAAGCCTATGTTTTCACCCATATGGATTGACAACTGACCCACTTTTTTGGACTGTGTAATTTAAAGAATCATTTGTATATATTTATTTAACTTTGTCTCATCAAATTATTACATTCTATGTGTTGTTTATTTGATGATACTATTTTGTAAATATTCCTGTGCAGTCATTAGATTTACATAAATATACATAGATTTGTAAATATATATTTTCTTATGTTGATATGTTTTTAAAACATTTATGTTTATAGTTTAGATTTTTTTTTTTTTGCTACAGTGTTTGTTTTTTAATTGGTCTCTGTCATTCCAATGCTCATAGAGGCTGCAGTTGTACACACATGAAATGTAGAAGCTAAATCATCTTTTATACACTTCTAAATAATGTTTATATTGGTTAACACTGTATGAATGAAAGATGTAAGTTGAACTACTTAGTGAAAGAAAGAGGGAAATTGTTTTGTTTTGATAAACAAATGATTTGTAAAATGTTGAGTGAAAGAATAAAATAGTTAACCACCCCCCTATTACTATGCTATGCTATTGGGCGCATTGGACAGCATGCTGTCATTGTTATCCTTTATGCAAATAGTTTTTTAAAAAGTGAAAGTCTTATGAGACAAACCTGTACATCATGAAAAAACAACTTACCAGCCAAGTGTGCCTAGTATTTTACAAATATACAATGCTCTTTGCCAAATATGAAAGATATAATAGTATCTTTGATTATTTTTATTGTAATAAAGGGAAACTTTTTTTTTTATTTGTAAAACTAAATTTTATAAGTTATAGAAAATTTTTTTTATTAGAAATTGACAACACATGATAAAATGTCCGCATGCAAGTATTTCTACTTTTCTTTTTAAATATTGTATTTTTTACATTTTTGTTTAGGGCCTATTACATTGTTCAAAATATTCTAGTTACATTTTGTTTTGTTGTCAATGAATGTTACTATCTTGGTAACCAGGTTATCTGTATTAGGTTTGTTGATGACATTGTATTGATAGAGAGTGAATTGATATAACTGAGCAAATGAATTCCATTTTTTTTTTTCAGAAAGTCTATGTGAAGAACATCAGTATCATTGTAACAGTTTTTGATATGAATGTTTTTTAAAGTATGTATGTTTCTGGGTGATCTGTGCTACTTTGGTTTAGAAAATTATTCACATGGTAAATGGTATTTAGATTTTGTTTTGCTTAACTGTAGGCCTAATAGGAACTTGAGGCCATTATTAAATAGATTTAACAATATTTATGTTGTTAAAGAATAAAGGAAGTTTTTCAAATTAAATTTCTTTGTTGTTTTTTTTTATAGTAAGGATATGTTTCAATACCATAAGATAGTAACATCATCTTTTTCTGCATTCTCAGTATGTTAGAAGGCTCATTATATGAGATTACATATGCAGTAGTTTCCAGTTCAAGCAGTGTGCAGCCGAACATTCCTGGCTCACATAGGTCTCACCATCCACATGAGGAGGCACAAAACCCCAGTGCAAAGCCCTCAGCCCCCGTGGATTACAAAAGTGGTCATCATCAAACCACGATGGACGAACTATATATATTTTCTACTGTTTAAATGAAATCAAATTTCTTGGCTTGAAGTTAAAAGTGTTTTTTTCTTTGTTTAATACAGGCTAAGATTGATCATAGCCACATACTTTGGTTTTGATCAGTTGAGATGTGGTCTTGGAATAACTTGTGACCTCATATCACTGCTTTCCCTTCAAATGGTGGAATCAAAACTTTCTGACAAAGGTACTGGCTGCCATTGCTAATGTTATCTGCCAAACATGCTTGAATAGAATATTTAAAGGGAAACTCTGATGGTTTTGATAAAGGACCAATTAACATTATTGACACATAATTTTGAATTTAGTTTGGACGTAGATCCATATAAGTATCACAGTTTTTACTTAATTAAAACTTTTAATAGATTGCCCTGAATTTTTAACCAGACATGACTGTTCTACTTGTAGGATATTTATCTAGTTTGAAAGTCAAAATCTTAAAACCATATTTACATATCCATTACTCAATGGGCCTTTCTTGTGTGTATATATCTATCTATATATATAATTTTCCTCTTCCCTCAAGAGTTTGGATGAGAAGAAGAAGTAAAGGAAAGATCACTCTTATTTCTGCAATTATTTTTTTTTTTGAGTTTTCAAAATATTTTAATAATTTTCAGATATTTCCATGACTTTTTCGTATATTTTGTTATAAGTTATAAAATGGTTTATTTTAACAATTTACACCATAGCGCGGGTCCTTTGAAAGTGCGGGGCACACTGCGGTCACATAGGGGCCTAAGGCCGGCCCTGCAAAATAACGGTGTATGCTACTCCGCCGGTCGACTAGTAATCTATATTTAAGTTCTTACCACGTTAAGGTGCTGTCCGTTTACGGCAGCGGTTCTCAAACTTTTAAGCTCGGCGACCCCTTTTTACAATCCCCCACTCTGCCGCGACCCCCCCCCCACACACACACACATACAGCAATAGAAGAGTAGACAAAACAATCCATAGTTTCGATGGTCATAATCGACCCCTGGCAAATCGTCAATCGACCCCCCAAGGGGGTCGCGACCCACAGGTTGAGAACCCCTGGTTTACGGTGATCTTTGGGGCTGAGTAGGTTTTATTGGGTCACTTCTGGAACATCTGTTTTCACTGAGGTTTATAGATAAACCAACTTGCCTTAGCTGACATAGAAGAGAGCACCTGGTTGCAGGCGGCTTTAGAACGATACAGCTGGAGGTTACTCACAAAGGCCGCGGGATACACATTTGAGACCAAAAGAAAATCCGCTGCTGAGGACAGATGCAGACGGCGAAAAGGAAATCTAAATCGACCACCTGCGGACAATGGTTATGCTTGCCCTGGATGTGGCAAAATATGTAGGTCACAGTTGGGGATGCGCAGCCACGGGAAATACTACATTCATCACTGATCTTCTGACTCTAGGACAAGCCATATTATTATTTTAGCTTTTATATAGTCTATATGATGGTAGACAATTAGTAAAAACAAATTGATATGTCCATAGCTGTAAGAACACATTTGTTTATTTAGAGATAGATGCCTGGTCATGTAGTATATGCCAGCTTGATAGTCCCAGATTTGAACCCTGCCTGCCAGCAACCCTTGCTGTAGGTTCGGGCAAATAATCAACTCTGAAGGAACGTCTGAAACATAGAAGGTTTGAAAGGGAATGTCATAAGGACAAGGTCTACACAAAAAGAACTAAGGAACAGAAGAATAGTCAGTGTATTTAGGCCTTTTTTTTTTGGATGGGGGTGGTTGGTAAAGGGACACTGCCAATCATGGAAAAAAGTATGTAGCACCCATATACATACATATATTACAGAAGTATTGGTAAGCTCTATATTTGTAAGATTTAAGCACTTCACCTTACAGGAGAAAGGTTGATGCTATTTAGGCAACACAGCATCCTTCATCTTATTGACTTGGTCTTATTTCCAAATCTCTTTACATCTTGCTTTCATTTTTGGAAGTTTCATTATATTCCCCTGACATTTCTCTAATTTATATATCTTGCTTTATTTAATGTGTATTATTTGAGCTATATTGGATATTAAAATACCATTGTTATATTCTTGGAGTGCTGGAGTTAATGTGTATTGAAGTATAATTGTTCTTAACAGTAATATTTAAGTAACAAATATTCACATCCCTAACAAGCATAAGGAGCCAAGTCAAGAAACACAAGACAAACCAAGAATTTGAACCCTAACATAAGCCTACAGTTATAAAAATCTTAGTTTTATAGTACCAACAAAAAATACTTGCATATATTCTGTTGATCAGCAGCTTATACTCGTAGTGGGTTCGTTAAGAATCGGCATGTAAATGTTTAAAAAGTATTCAGCGACATAAAAGAAGTATCGGTAGCTGAAATACAATAGTCACTTGGAACTAGAAAGATATGTTATTCTTTATCTGCATTCTGGACTTACAGACATTGGACAGATTCCATCTTCTTGGATTATTTATTTATAATCTTTTACAGTAGTGTCCCTTGCTTGATGCTAGCTGGTTAATGTTGCTATTTCTGTGTGTATTGGTTAGTAAAAAAAGTAAAGTTCCCCTTTCAGACCTTGTGGTCTATAGGGCAGATGATGTAAAGGTCATGTTTCTGTGGCCTATGGTTAACAAAGGTGTCATGTGGCCAGCACAACGACCAACCGCCTTTACTTTTCCCAAACTAATGTCAGGTACCCATTAGAGCTGGGTGGACTCAGAAGCGCTCGAAGATCCCGAAATTAAAAATCCCAGTCTTCACCAGGGTTTGGAAACCAAGCACTTTACCGCTCAGCCACCGTGCCTTCGTATTGGTCAGTATTTAGCACTAAATCGCAAGGTTACTCAAGCCAAGCTTCAAGTTAAGCCTTATCCACACAACTACATAGACATAATAAACACATCCTTCAACATACTATAAATAAGGCTAACAAACTCAACCGAAAATATAAGATAAATATTTTTTTTTATTAAACATTAAATTGAATCTTGTCCACATCATACATTCAATTTCTAAAACTTTTCCTTAAAACAAACATAAAAAACACACCTAAACAAGATTTGTGTAAGAAGTTGGCGTACAAAACATTAACAACTGTATATTAATAAGTGTGCATAGTTTTTTTCATTCTTAAAACAAGGTTACATAGAACAATCTATTTCTTGACTTTAGTATATCTTGAGGTATAAATAATATCATTTATTTAAATATATCATGTTTGAAAATCCCAACAACTGGAACATGAATAAATGCTATCTTAAATTACTGAGCATAAAGATGAATACATTTATTTACAAAAATAAAATCCTTTTCCTTTTAACATCAGGCTTCCAAATTGTTCTCTGAAAAAAAAAAAAGTCTAAATTATAGTTGAGAATAAGTAACTAATATTAAAGCTCACAGACACATGTTAATTTTGTTTTTCTTTTGTCTTCTGCTATTATGAGTGTATGGCAAGAAAATGCAGATCCCTTAAAACTGTTGGGCTGGGTGGAAGCATGTTTGTAAAAATTTTTTAAAATGTTTTACTTATTTCGGACGTTCCTTCAGAGTTGAAGATAATTACTTCCTAGTCCAAACCTCCCGCAGGACAACGGGGGATGGGAGTGGGCAGGGTTTGAACCCGGGACCATCGATAAGTCCGAACGACAGTCCAGCACGCAAACCGCACGACCAGGCAGCCATGTCAAAGATATCTCCCCCCCCCATTCTAGCTTCCACCTGAACTCATGTCTCTTGTAGGGAGAGTCAAAAGCTCTCTCCTTCAGTTTATGCCTTTGAGACTTTGATGCAATGGTAATATAAATTATCAACTGAGGGATGACCGCATGCCAAAGGTGATCTTTTTTTTGTGAGCTTACTAAAGGTGCCACCAGGAAGAGCTATAAAGATCAACTAAGGTGCCCATTTTGCTTTCACTGGTATAGAAAAAAAGCAGCTGGCAACAAATAGCCTCTGAAAGAGACAGCTTGAGAGTTCTATTAAGGTTGCAGGACACTTATTTGAGAACCTGCAACCCCCTAAAGAAAAGCCCTTGCCAAAGACAGGTGTAGACAATAAACAGAAAACTTTACATACACCTCCAGCAGACAACGGCTTTCTCTGCATCACATGTGAAATGCTGCAATAATCCTTAATCTTCAGAATTGAAGACAATTCCTTATTATTTCTCAGATCCTAGTCCTATGCTTGAATTAGAATTTTAAAAAATGTAGTTTTTGCATCTATTATGCAAAAAGCTTCTTTTGTTTACCTTTTAAAGGAATTCTTGGTTTGCCAGGTGTCTGTGTCACTTTGGAACCTTCCAATCTATCAAGTTTATCTTTGTACTTCTTGGTCAGAGTCAGCTGTCTTTGTAATTCAACCTGTGTGTCTTTAAACTTCTGAAAATGTTAATTAAATTATTTATTTCAGTTTTTCATTAAAAGTTGTCTGAAGTATTAGTAAACAATCTAGACTATTCTAGAGTGACAGAGTGACATTGTGTAGTAGCAATCCCCCTAGCAATCTAAAGCATATTTAATTATAAATAGAACACGGCATTGCAAAAGAAAACTGGACAAGATTTGTAATAATAGAGCAAAAAAATGTTGGGAGACTATTATGGCAGTTGCGAAAGGAGGAGGGAAGAAGAGGGTATCTTGGTTAATGTTTACATGACCGTTTTTTTTAAAAGTGAAAACAAACCTGGTGCAAAGCTAAATTTTCCTTTTTCAAAGTCTCCACATATTTGACTTTCTGGCGATGGTTTTGATGACCCATGTTTTTAATGGCTTCTTTGGTCAGCTTTTCCATTTGCTCACTTGTATATTTGTCTCTTTCTGATGATAAAAACAAAGTTATCAGTCACTTTTCAGTTGTTTTTCTAGTAGCTCTCTAAATATATTTTTCAAAGACTAATCCTAATGACAAGAGTAAGTATTGTTACCTGTTGCACTGAGATATGCTCGTCTATAAGATTTGTATCAGTATCTTTGTTGTAAAATATATTATTAACCAACAAAAAATGCTCAATTCTAATTAATAACTAAGAAATTTGCAAATCACTGAGTAATTATTAAACAGAAAATATACAAACATAAATGCTACAAACCCAACAAGAATTTTTTTTCCATTTCAAAATTATCCAAGGCTTCTCTGAAAGGCTCAATTTTTCTTTCTAGCTCTTCAAATTTTAATTTCCAGCTGGTGATAAAATATAAAACAATTGTAAAAATTTTTGTTCAAGTGCAAGTCATTCATTCCATTTAGCAGACAAATAGATCCCTAAGAGAAACAGGTATTTTAAAACAATACAAAATTGTGACTTTGTTGGGACATGGATGAGTAGCACCTTAGTTACCTATCTGATCACGTGGGCTTGAGTTTGAATCCCAACTTCAGCTGAATTGTGTTTGCTGCATACCTAAATGCAGCACTGAAAGATACCAGTTACCTCCCTTACAATAAGGGGAAATCTTCTCCCAGATACTCCCCCCCTCCCCCACTAAGTCCACAAGAGTTTAAACCAGAGCACACTGAGCCTACTATGGCATGAAAGAAGCGCTATACAAAAGTAATTTAAAAAAAATAAAAAAATAATAATTTTCTTTTTAAAGATTAAATGTTAACATCTTTTAACTGAGGTGAAGACTAGGATTTTTAATTTAAGGATTTTTGGGCACCTCTGAGTCCACCCAGGTCTAATGGGTCCCTGAAATTAGTTGGGGAAAAGTAAGGCGGTTGGTCATTGTGCTGGCCACATGACACCCTTGTGAACTGTAGGCCACAGAAACAGGTGACCTTTACATCATCTTCCCTTAAGATCACATCAAACAATAATCTTGGACTTACTTTTCTTCCAGCTGTGATGACAAAACTTCCTTGTCTTTTTCCAAATGGACAATCATAGTCTTGAGCTCCTGTATTGTTTGATTCAAGTTACTTCTCTCATTCTCAAAGTGCTCAAGCTTCTGCGTCAGCTCTGCTACTGATGAGATCAAAACGGAGCATTCTTTCTTGAATTGTTCCCTTTCATCAGCTAAGCAAGAAGAGAGGATATTTTTGCCTTTCTCAAGGTCGTTTCTAATGTATTCCGATTCCACTAAAGTATTAGCTAGATTTCTAACTTCATCTTTCAAATCTGCTATTTCTTTCTCTTTATTCAAAATAGTTGATTTCATCTCTGAGTTTTCTAATTGGTATGGGTTTAGAGACTCCCTTTCTTTATGCAGTTGAGACAAAACAGTTTGACACTCTTGCTTAGTGCAATCTAATTTCTCTTTTAATTCTATGGTGTCTTTCTGTAATTCTGATATGGTCATTTTCAATTGGTCTTTTTCTGTTTGAGATTCTTCTTGCAATGCAGATATGGTAATTTTCAACTGGTCTTTCTCTATCAGAAATTCTTCTTGCAATGCAGATATGGTTGACTTAAGCTCAAAATTCTCTTTTGCTGACTTGACTCTCTCAGCAACTAGCTGGGAAGAAATGATATTCATATCATTTTCTAAATGAGCATTTTTAGATTGCAGTTCTAGTATGGTTTTATTCAAGACATTGTTCTTGTCTTCATAGTTTGTTAATGTGGTCTGTAATTCTAAGATTGAAGATGTCAGTACTGAACATTCTTTATGAAACTTTTCTTGCTCCTCCATCAAACTGGAAGAGATGCTATCCTTCTCCTTTTCCAGGCTAGCTTTTGTATTTTCCAAATACCTAACTTCTTCATTCAATCTTGAGATAGTTGACTTCATTTCTAAACATTTCACATTTTCTTCATTCAGTTGCATTGAAAGAACTTGACATTCTTGAACGGAATTAGTTAATTCATTTTTCAATGCTAAAGATTCTGTCTGCAAAACAGCAATAATATCATTTAGTCTGACTTTTTCTTTCAATAACTCTGCTTGATGTCTCTCTGCCTTTTCTTTTTCATCTTCCAGTTGGCAAGACAAGGCTTTTCTATCTTCTTCTAACCCAGTGTTTTTCATCTTTAACTCATTGATGGTTTCATTTAAATGATTTTTTTCCACTTGAAAATATTCAATATCATTTTTTAGCTCTACAACCGATGACATCAAAATGGATAAGTCTTTCTTTGACTTGTCTCTCTCCTCATCAAGGCAAGAAGAAAGGCAGATTCTAGCATTTTCTAATTCTGTCATAGTCTGAACTAAAGTTGTTCTTTCAGCTTTTAGATCTGCTAATTCAGTTTCCATTGATGAAACAGCTAACTTCATCAATGAGTACTCCTCTTTGAAAGTGCTGACTGAGATCTTTTCTTCCTTCAGTTCAGAAGAAATCGCTTGACACTTTTGTACTGAATCTTCTAATTTCTTTTCCAACTCCAATGACACTTTCTGTACCTCTGATATCATAGCATTCAATTTCTCTTTCTCTGCCTCTGATTCTTCAAGTGCAATCTGTGCTTTATCTCTTTCGAATTCCCATTGGGAAGAAATTGCTTTCTTATCATTCTCTAAGCTAGCATTTTGTTTCTCTAGCTCATTAATTGTTATTTTTAATTGAACCACTTCCGAGTGAAAATGTTCATGTTCCTGTTTTAGTTCTGTTATTAATGACATTAAAACTGAACATTCTTTTTTTGACTTTTCTCTTTCCTCCTCTATGCATGAAGAGAGGGCATTTTTGTCTTTCTCAAGACTAGCTCTAACGTTTTCTAACTCTGATAAAGCTCGGACTAAATTAATTTTTTCAGTTCTCAAATCTGCTATTTCATTCTCCATTTTTAAAATGGTAAAATTCATTGCTGAGCATTCTTCTTTGATAGTGCTGACTGAACTCTTTTCTTCCAAAAGTTGGGATGAAACAGATTGAAACTCTTGTTCAGTATTTTCTAATTTCTTTCCCAATTCTAATGTCTCTTTCTGTAACTCTGTTATTCTATTGCTTAACTTGACTTTCTCTGCCTCTGATTCCTCTAGTAATACTGATATGGATGATTTTAACTCTTTCTGTGACTTGTCTCTCTCGGCTTCAAGCTGAGTAGCAATGATATCTTTAGTTTTCTCTAGACTGGCATTCATTGTCACTAGCTCTTGGATTGTTTTGTCCATTTTATTTTTTTCCTCTTCATAGACTTTTCCCTCCCTTTGCAACTGTGTTATTGTTGACATTAAAGTGGCACATTCTTTCTTATACCTTTCTTTTTCCTCATTCAAACAAGAAGAGATGGCATCCCTATCTTTCTCCAAATTAGCTTTAGTGTTTTCTAACTTTGAAATGTTTTTTGTTAATTTGATTTTCTCTGATTCTAGTTCTTTCACCTCATTCTGAAGTTTACAGACATAAGACTGAAGTGACGAGCATTCTTTCTGTAGATTCTTTACAATGTTCTTTTCCTTTTCCAGCAGAGCAGAAATAGCATGGCTCTCATGTTCAGCGCTGGCTCTTTTGCTTTCCAAATCTGTATTTTCCTTCTGCAATTCTGAAATGGCTTTGTTTAATTTGTTCTTTTCACTTTCTAGCTCTTTCAGATTTTTGTTACATGAAGACAACTTCTGTTCCAAGACTTTATATTCTTTTTCCAATATATCCTTTTGTTTGTTGGCCCCCGTGAGAAGAATGTCCAAGCTTTTGATTTGGTCTTGCGCTTCTTTTAGTTTCATGTGCAAGGACTCTATGTGTCCAGGCAATTCATTGTTGTCTGTTAGTCTGTACCCTGTTTGAGGGGGAAAAAAAAAGCCTTGAATAGACATAATTTCCAATCAAATAGGAATTAGGTTTATAGTGATTAATAAAAAATACTGTCCTGAATAGTTCAAGTATATTTACATTTTTGGTCTTATTAATTATGGCATGGCAATCTTAGCATTAAAAATAAAAACAAACTTTATAGAATCCTAAATGCTGCTGGTAAAATCATTGGCAAAAAAACAAACCCCATTTGGGCAGTTGTTTGAGACAAACATCTATAAAAAAGCTAACAAGATCCTCAAAATAAAGAGTCATCCTTTGTGTCAGGATTTTGTGATTGTACCATCACAAAAGAGATACAAGACACAGATAGCAAAGACAAACAGACACAAATACTCTTTTGTTCCCCTGGCAATCAAATCATTAAATAAGAACAATCTGGTATAAACTTTGTCACATGTAAATTATGAGTGAGTCTGGTGTGAATGTACACTTTGGTTTCTTATAGTTATAATGTTTTTTGTTTGGTGTAATGCACAAATTGTAAGACAAATTTCCATACGGACAATAAAGATTATTATTATTATTATATTATTAGCTTAAAATATCTATTATTTACATATATTATCTTTTGTACTAAACTAGATAATTTGTGCTAGAGAAGACACTAGAGTACAAGTTTGTATATCAATTACCAAAAGGTTTTTGCTAATAATTTCACTTGATTTAGTTCCCTTTTCAGACCTATCTATAGGACAGGTGATGTAAAGGTCTTCTATTTCTATGGCTAACGATTGATGATTGTGTCATATATCAGCACAACGACAAACTAATTTTGTTTCCCAAATAATGTCATGTACCCATTTGAGTTGGGTGGACTCAGAGATATCCTAAAAATCCAGAAATTCAAATTCCCAGTCTTGAATATTCCAACCAGAGGCACCTCGGTTTTGAAGCTAAGCAGTTTACCCATCAGCCACCACACCCAATCAGTTAATTAAACATCAATATATTTTTTTAAATTAGACATGAGACTAAGAAAATGAAATGCAGTGTTATAAGATGGTTTTTAATCTGCTGCACAAAATTATTACCCTTAGTTTATTTTTAATAACTACTTTTAGTTTATTTACACTATGTTTTATAGAATAATTTTAATGTCGGATAGAGTTCCAGAAAAGAACAACATGGCATGGAGAGTGTGAATGTGCCATAACTGCAACCTGCAAAACAGTTTTTCATAGGATAACCATTTAGCGGCAATAAATCAATAGGCCTCAATTATGAAACAGAAATGAGAACTTGGGGTCTAAGCTATTAGATTAAGCCTTGGGTTAACAACAACCATAAATACATGAAATAAAAAATTTACTTTAATATTTTCAAAAGTAAAAAAAAAAGTTTTTCGTTTCTCATGCTTATCTAAACATACAAAAGGTTATATTTACCTGTTGTTTAATGCATTGAATGAGTGAGTTTTAATTAATTATCTTCTAAATTTTTAGATTTGTTAAAATTTCTTCTTTTTAAATTATATATAAGCTGAGAGAAGAAGCAGGCCTATCTGCAACTGACCAAACATACCCATGCCACATATGCAGCCGGCTTTTTAAAGCGAGGATCGGACTTTACCGTCATCAAGTCAATAGGGCATGTGCTCATCTTCAATCAAAAGGAGGAGCTTAATATATATATATATATATATATATATATATATATATATGGAAATAACTCCCAACTAATTCAGAAAAGGTTGGAATCCAACTATTTGACTTTGCAATCCTCATGCACACTAAAACTCTTTTACTAATTTAAAAGTCATTAATCCTGCAACATTTAATGATTATATTTTTCCTAGCCTAAGTTCATAGATTGTTGAAGTCTTTATTTTACCTATGTCTTTATATGTCCTTCCACTTTGATCTAATCTGTTAAGGGATCTTGTTCTGTTGAGGTCTAAGTCTGCAAAAAAAAAGTAAACATATTTATTTATTTATATAAAAACTACAATTGGGGCTTTTCTTTTGTTATCTATTGTAAGCTAATTCTTATTATTTTTAATAAGCTAACATAGATTTAAGATTTATAAATATTATATGATGGATACAATACAATATATATTAATAATAATAATAAAAATATATAAAAGGCAGACCTTTAATAGGACCATGGTGATCACCTAACAGATTGTAACTGCCGACTCCAGGAATATTATCTAATGACAAAGTAAAAACAAAGTTATACACCTTTTTAGCATACATAAAATATTCTTTAGAAAATTTATAATTACAATTTAAATAAATGTTGTACAGTGTAAAGTTTTTAAAAGCACTCTATACAGTCCAGTTGTTCCATCTTACTATGTAACTCAAGTAAGTGCCTAATCTAGTCTCAATATATAGAATAGGTCTAGATCTAATAACAAAAAAATTAAGACTATTGTATAGATCTATAGCAATATAGCAGCAAGATATAGTTTTAGTAAATTCTAGTCTGGATAAAATGATGAGCTATGTAGTAATGAACAAATGTAAATTATATTAGATTTCAATACTGACACAGTTGACTCTTGATAGTTCAACAGTTTTGGGACTGGAAATTGGGAAGGGTGGATTTCCAATAACACCTAATTACCAAAGGTTCTTTAGCTGAACTTTAAGGACAGCTTAAACCCCCCCTATGGGTCAAAATTATCGATTTTTTTAAATAACTGAATATTATACGACATTCATTTCTGAACAATTTGGTGTATACAGCATGTCTAAATTCAAAGTGGAAGTATTTTAAATATTTTATTTAATATTTTGTAATTTTATATATATATCGTTCTTTGATGGTAATTATACTTAAGTCTTAAGACTAGCTTTTATTTAATAAAAATTTAATATGTACAAATAGTATAATAACCATACTAAAAAAAAAAAGTAGACTAACTAGTTAAACTAGAACTAGACTACTGCATTTATGATTTACTCCATTTGTTTCATTGAATCTAATCTATAATTATACTAATTATAGATCTATTAATTGTTGTATTATTAGTATCTAATAGACTATACTTGTGTATACTTATAAACTTATAGTATAAGTATATAAATAATATAATATACATTGAATATATACTATTAGTCTATTATTTATATTAATTTATAGACTAGAATCAGTAGAATGTGACTGAATGTCTAAAATCAATCACAATGATTCAATGATTATGTCATCATTATGGTATTATGATGAATGTCATGAATTACTTAGTAGATCTAGAATCTAGATCTACAAATTACCAGAGGCAGATCTAGTAGTATTCTAGAACTGACTAGTGACTAGTCACTAGAAGTTAGAACCAGTAGATTTGAGTAGATTAGTAATACTAGTAATACTCATAGTAGATCACTAGATTCAAGATTGTGACTATAGTAGATTCTTATATTAGGCACACCGTATTCGGGAACTAGGTCAAATTTTTATTTTATTTTTTTATTTGGTGACGGTTTAACTTACAAAAAAACTGAAAGCAGATTCTTATTCTGCAACTAAAGGACTATAAAAATAGCTGTGTTTCTTTGAATTACCACTCATAGTCAAGATTTTATTTTAAAATAAATCAGGTCACTTCATACTCCTATAATAAACGCAGTTTTTGTGCTTTCTCCTTCAGCACACATCGAGCACCGTTAAGAAACACCACTATGTTATTGCTAATAAATTATATCTGTGTTAATTAAAAATTATTTAGATTGTATTAAAAGAAGTAGATTCACTTCTGCAATATGTATTTATAGTATATTGCCCCTCTCTCTCTCTCTCTCTCTCTCTCTATATATATATATATATATATATATATATATATATATATATGCCTACCTATATAATCTATGTGTAGAAACAGAAATAAATCTATATAATTATAGATCTATAAATTAATTATTATAATCCAACAAACATGATATTTTCAACTAGGCTACATGTATTCTCTGTCTCTTTCTTTTAATTCCCATCCAAGGACCCTCTTCTTTTCATAATTTGGATGTTCGTTTTGTTACATCCCCTCCCTCCCATAGATGCTTATAATTCTTTTCATGACTCTCTCCCCCTTCCCTCCACTGCCTGTATGATAGGTTGTGACACTACACGCTTAGTGTATACCTCTCCTCACCACCAGCGCTCGCCTGGCGTGATCACCTGCAGTGGGCATGGTCTCTGGCTTCAAATTAGCAGCCCGCACTTTTTCTTTCATTCATAAATTATATATTCTAGATATCTCGATCTAGGTCACATTTATTTATTGAAAAAAATCATAGATTTATTAATCCCAATAATATTTCTTATTACGATTTTGCCTTGTGCACTATAGGAGAATGTGTTTAATTCATTATTATTCATTGAAACACCTCCTTTTTTAATTTTATTTAACAGCTAACAGTATGAATGTGATTGGAATGTCTTTCTAAAGATGTTTGGAAGCTTATTTTGATAGATCCACCAGCCTACGATCAAACAGGCTCATAATATAGCCTTCATCCCTTATATGGGTATGAATTGCCGGGAGAGGTTTAAACAATAGCTTTACATACTTGGTTACCGAGAATCTAAAAAACTGCCATCTGCTTTGGAAAAGCGGAACAAAAATACAGGAACTTATCTTAAATTGGACATGCACTGTCCCGAAACATCGTTTTTAGCTCCAAACATAAAAACAAATTAATTATAAACAAAAAAAGCGACGTGTTTCTAAAAGGAGAATTTGATGAGCTGTGCCTAATATAAGAAGCTACTATACTGACTATAGATCTAGAGTTTAGAGTAGAGATTAACTTTTTAAGACTTAAGAGAATCATTTAGTAGTGATTTACTTTAACTTTACTTTTACCATTTGTTTCATTGAATCTTTTGATTCTGGCTCTTGGAAAAGCCATCTTCCTTGATTAGATATTATGTAGACTAAGCTAACTAGATTAGATTTCTACTTAAGCACTTAAAACTCTAGCCCAATAGCACTCTAATGTAGTCTAATGCCTAATGAAATGCTCCAAAGTTTCAGTCTGTTGACATTAGCGTAAGCAAATACTGTGTAACTCTCTCTAGTTTGTTATTCAAGTTAAACAAAGCGGGTTCAAAGAGCTTTAACGTTTCGACCAATCAACAGTAGCTTCCCATCACAGACCTATATATTTTATGTCTATGACCTATACATTCAGATACAGAAATTGTGAAAGGGAAAGAGGATTCATTGGAGATTTTCATAGATCTAGATTTACAATGCGGAAAATTATATAATAATTTGCGGTGTTCAGGTTGCCAATCTGTCGAAACCGCGTCTGAGCAAGCACCTAAGTGGTTAAAGGAACTTGTGTACGAAATTTCATGTGAATCCCTTTGCTAGTTTAAGAGATCTCTTGATAGAGTAGGCCTTACATGAATCAGCCAGTCAGTGGTATTTTACTATATAGACCGTCTATATTCTTTTTTGTTTTAGTTGGCAATAATGTAGTTTAATTTATTGTCGTTGACATTGTTTCGTTTATTGTGAAAATCTCCTATAATCTTTACTGGACTAGATCTAGACCAGCGTTTCTCAAAATGTAGGGAGCACCCCTACCAAACCCCCATCCCCGAGATATTGGGGGAAGCGGGCCAAGGCCACGGCGCTTAATTTATTTTTCAAGGGACAAACAAAATGTTCTTTGTAAAATTAAAATATTTAATGTTTTACTATGTTTCGGGTGATTCTTCAGAGTTGTTGGTCTACTTCCTAGTTCAAGCCTCCCACAGGATAACGGGGATGGCAGCGGGTGGGTATGAACTCTGTGTCGCGTGCGCGTGAATGTTTTTTTTTTTCTTGTTTCATTATCCCCCTTTTTAAAAAAAAAAAACTAGTTTATATTGTGCGTGCTTTGTTGTCAAGAATCTTGTGATTGTTTGTTTCTTGTACATCCTCCTAGTGGACAATGCTTTCTGGTTGCAGGTTCATTCTGTGCTAGTTTCCACTGTTCCCCGTTTTAACGGATACATATAATATAAGCACATAGATGTAGGCCTACTAATCAGGTACGATTAATTACTGTAAGCGTGTCGCTCATGAAGGTTCTTGATTTAGCGGCATCGCCAGATCTAGGCATTATTGACAATGTTTAAAAAATTAAAATATGTATGAAAGAGACGTGTGACGTGTCTCATTTTCTAATTACGACCTCTTAAAATCTTTATTGAGAGACGTCTGCAACAATATCGACTCAAAACATTTTGAAGACATTTCAAAACGTCTCCGCTATTACCACTCTTCTAGACATTCTTATGTCCCAACGGTCGAATTTCTCCCGGCGTTTTCTTTTTACTTGCTCAGCGATAAAACATTTACAGTTCTTTTTTTTACGTGTTCTCTTTCTATGAACCCATAAGTGCTTAGTCTGCCGGTTGAGTATATCAGCCTTTATGACTTGACGAGACCGTCGGCAGTTCTTTGAGGTGCCATGGTTTACAGTATGTTAGGCCTTAGGCAGAACGGGGCGACTGAAAGAAAGAGCGCGTGTCTCCAACGTCCGCGTATCTTTGTAACTTCTCTAAAAGCTCTGGTCACCATAGACAACCACCTGGCTATAGCCAAAATCGCATTTGTCGGAATAGGTCTATTCGCCTACCAAAGTCTGTAAGCATTGGTTCTATTCTAAACGATCCTCGAACGTATTCTGTTTATTATCAAAAGGGATCTTTTTTGACAAGGTTAAAAGATGGAACAAAGGTGCCCCCAGGAAGCGCTATAAAGATCAACCAAGGTTCCGTTTTGCCCTTACTAGCATAGAGGAAAATCGTTGGCAGTAGATGGCTTCTGAAAGAGACATCAGAAGAGCTCTCATGAAACAAAAAACTATTGACGAAGACAAGTGCTGACGGTCAGGATAATACTTTAGGCGACCTGCAAGTGCAAACAAGGGCTTTTTCTGCACTAGGTGTGGCAATTAATGTAGGCCGCAACTTGATTTGCAGGGTCAAGCCTACTTGAACTGAAACATTCTTAATCTTCAGAATCAAAGACATGCCTTTTAATATGACAAATATGTTTTTAAATGACCCTATTACAATCAAAATAGTTAACATGTTGTAACTTATTGTACTTTAGTGAATTTTATGAATACAAAGCGTGAAAATGTAAATAGTGAACATGGGTTAGGTGTGGCCGGAAGTTAGGTCGTGTGAAAGATTAAGAGTTTTAGTTACAAGTATGACGTCAAGAGCGATACGTCGACAGTTGGAGAATTTTAGTAGAAGTAAAGTAAAATCAGATGAAATAGTAAGTCAAGCTGTATTAGTTGAAATCAATGGCAAGCCTGCGAGAAATAGGCATACGAGCAACCTACAAAATTGTCATGATTATCAATATAAATCATTGAGAGACCCTAAAAACAATTTTTTTTCTGTGACATACTTCATACAACAATAAATGCATTAAATGACAGATTGAGATGTTAAACATCGCCAAAAGACATTTTTTGAAATTTTATACAAAACGAGTAGAGTTTTATTTTTTTAATAAATAAATAATAAATAAGAGCAACGAAGATTTGCAGAAAGATGTTACTATTGTTGGCCTACAGTCAAAATCTTTATTGATTCTACAGAAAACCGATCAGACAGAAATAGAAAGGAACTTTATGAAGAAGTAAGAGCCGTAGAAATGTATTTGAATCCTGAAATGGGTCCAGTTGAAATATTGGAATATATTTGTAGAAATAATTTATCCTCAATTCGAATTTTTCTAACTATAGCCTACAAGCGTCAACGAGTCAGTGGCTTGCAACGAACGGCTGTTTTCAAATTACTCTGCTAAAAGTTAACCAAGATTAGCAATGTCATAAGAAAGACTATTAGCGCTAGCACCGAAAGCAAGGAAGTGTTTTACATTCGTTTTACTTAGGCCTAAAAGTATTATATAAGTGTTGTTTTTTTAAAGAACAGTGCAGTGAAAATGTAAATGATTAGCAATAATCGTTGAACTGTTTAAACATGCACCGTTAACTATTGCATCTGTAAACAAATAATTACAAACTGCGAAATACAAATCCATGATTTCTTTTTCAGGAAACAATAATATCTATCTATCTATCTATCTATCTATCTATCTATCTATCTATCTATCTATCTATCTGTCTGTCTGTCTGTCTGTCTGTCTGTCTGTCTGTCTGTCTGTCTGTCTGTCTATCTATCTATCTATCTATCTATCTATCTATCTATCTATCTATCTTTCTATCTATCTATCTATCTATCTATCTATCTATCTATCTATCTATCTATCTATCTATCTATCTATCTATCTATCTATCCATCCATCCATCCATCCATCCATCCATCCATCCATCCATCCATCCATCCATCTATCTATCTATCTTTATCTATCTATTCATCCATCCATCCATGATTAGTTCTTTTATTTATTCTTGGTATTGATTATACACAGCTAATATTATACTAGCACCCTTTGTTGTTTCCTTATCTTTGGCTTTGTATTTCAAACATAAACTAACACATTGGTCGATGTGTCCAATCCTTCTATTGTTTATATTCGCCCAGTCCCCTTTATAATCAAACAGCAGGTCTACGCCTTTGATGTTGATTTAAAGGATGTGACAGTATTGATCAAATTGGTGCCGAAGGGCTTCGCCTCTGATATAGATGTGACAAGAGTGGGCAAGATGGAACAGTAGAGCATACAGCAGTCTACAGTTACAGCGTGGTTTGCTTCGCTCCATAGGGAGGCCACAGAGCAGACCACGGAAAAAATCGAAGGGACAGAGTATTGATTAGTTTTCTCCCCATTGCCCAGCCCGTCTTTTCAAAGTATCGTGCTCATTTAGAAAGGCGGTGAGATGTGTGGTACTTGTTCATGTTTAGCAGTTGTTCAAGAAAATTTTGATTTTACAGGCATATCGGATTTATTCAGTTGATAACATTATTCTTTTCCTTTAAAAGTGGTGGCTGATTTGATGTTGTGGAATTATTACAAAAGCTCGCGATTCTCTTAAGTGGGTTTTATGAATTATATCCAAAGTCTGCCCTGCATTATAGTATAGTGTTGCATAAGAATGACACTATGAACTTAAATGACACTTAGTATGTACACATTTTTCGACGTGCCATAGTGATCGCACATATTCCATGAGTAACGGGATAGACTCATTGCTTAATAAATGGCAGCACATAGCTTTCTTGTTCTTCTATTTCAGAGAGTGAAGAAAATGACGTTCAGGTGTATTCCTTTGTGTTCATGCTCCAAGGCTGCTTACATAGTCAGTACATTGGGTTTAATATTCGTCATACTTTTTATCCCTTTCCTAAGAAACGCAGTCCTCCAGCCGGTCTGGCCCTACGCGTGGAGAGAGATGGGAACGCTGGACGTCCTCGCCCTCAAGTTTTTCACACAAAACACACTGGCAGTGGAGCCAGTTTCTTCGTGCCCCGTGAAGACGGAGCCTGTGGTGAAGCCGTCAGATATCGATGCCAGCAAGGTACGCGTCTACAGTGAGGTGAAAGGCGCTCAGCTGCGCACCCTGGAGCACACGAGATTTCTCCCAGCACTAACGGCCATCGAGAAGCTGCAGTTGCTTCACACGTATCTGGTGATGGCAGAGGCCCTTAGATTGATGCGAGTGGAGTACTTTTTTGTACAGGGATCTCTGCTTGGCGTGCATCGTCACGGGGGTATCATTCCTTGGGACGATGACATTGACATCACAATCAATGTAACAGACTGGAAGCTGGTCCGGCACGGCCTGTCCTGCATTCACGGCTACGTCCTTGCAGTTACTGAGTACATGCATTGGAAATTTTACCCTGTTGAAACCGGATATCCTTTCATCGACATCTTCTTTTTCACCGAGAATGAGAGATTTCTCTGGGCAGTGTCCAGCTCAACGTCTCTCTACCTAGTATTTCCCAAACAGGACACGTATCCTCTGTCCACAGGGCAGTACGAAGGCATATACGTTCCTGTGCCAAAAAATATCGACCAGATAGTTAAAAATCGTTATGACTTCGACGTCTGCCAGTCTCGCGGCATGGACCATAAGACCAGCCTAGTATATCCATGGTCTTCCATTTCCAAAGTGCCATGTTCAAGTTTGACTTATTTATACCAAATGTATAACCTTGTTTAACATAGGCTATATGGTGTCCCAGTGGCTAAACAGATGGCTGCCCAAAAGAGGATATCGTTGAAGGCTATTATTTTTGTGATGCGCAACTTTAGCACCATCCTGCGTGCCATCAGCTTTAGCCTATAAGTAGGCACTCCTTGTGGACAGGAGCGCCGTGTGGCCTTTAATTGGCCACATAAACACGAGAAATTCAAATCACCTGCTCATAAGATATTTAAAGAGCGCATTGTGGCCTTTAATTGGCCACATAAACACGAGAAATTCAAATCACCTGCTCATAAGATGTTTAAAAAAAAAAAGGAAGGGGGGAGAATCTACTATATATAGGCTACATTTAATTTTTGCCACTTCAAAACTATTGCACACCTTATAAACTTCAGCATCACAGGAGAACACCCGTGTTAAATAAGGATTTTATTTCCACCCCTCTCCAAATCCGCCAGTGAAAACATCGTGATTGTAATTGTACTCATGTACATTTTACAGAGATTTTAATTGATAATCACGACAAAGGAAAACTGCAGGTTAATCCAAGACCGTTTTCAATTACTAGGTCACGGTTAATCTCAGCACCAGAGGATTTTAAAAAAAATTGTTTAAATCACCAGTTTCGTTTGTAAAAACAGCTTGTAATTCTGTTGATAAAATGATTTCCTTCCTGCTCCAAAATTACGAGTTCCCTATAAACAATATCTTTTGAAATGCTTAGATCTAAATGTTTCTATTTTGAAAGTAGATAAATCTATCTGAATGTTTTCCTAGTGCCACTGGAGCATGGAACGGGTTGTCTGAATCAGCCAGGAGGACCAATGACTTAGTAGAATTTAAATCTCTAATTAATATGCATTGCTAGATTAACATCTGGATATGCATAATTATCTTGTCATTTGATATACCTGTATGTAAAATTTGTGATATATAGGCCAAGTATGTTATTAAGTTCAAAGTGGTTCTATAAAGCATGTGTGTTTCAACTGATTGGCCAGCCACAGTGTTGTGCCTTGGTGTTATCTTTTGAAATAATGCTGGGGATTGCTCTTGCATTAATTACTTTTGTTTATGTTATAAAAAAAAACAAAAAACAGTGTAATAATGCAAACTGTTATCCAAGTATAGCATCAAAAGTCAAATTGTCTGTATTGTCTATGTTACTATTTTCACTATACATGTAGATGAAACAATATTTAATGTTTGGTAGTTCTTTAATTGAGCCATAGCTTTGACACTCTTTTAAAATAAAAACAGAAAAAACATTGATTTCTCTTACACTGTATGGGTGTACAGAGTTTGTGTTTTTTTTTTAAATTGAAGTGGTGACAAAAAGGGCTACTGTCACAGCTTCTGATTAGAAATAAATATAGGAACTGTACATACTCTCTGTGAAGATGTTTTAAACAAGGCTAAATATAGGAACTGTACATACTCTCTGTGAAGATGTTTTAAACAAGGCTAAATATAGGGACTGTACATACTCTCTGTGAAGATGTTTTAAACAAGGCTAAATATAGGGACTGTACATACTCTCTGTGAAGATGTTTTAAACAAGGCTAAATATAGGGACTGTACATACTCTCTGTGAAGATGTTTTAAACAAGGCTAAATATAGGGACTGTACATACTCTCTGTGAAGATGTTTTACACAGGGCTATAGGTTTCAATGTTGATTATTTATTTTGTTGGGTAACCTACTCTTCCTTAAATGTTTAGTGTTGTATTCTAAGAAACCAAAGCTATGTTGTTTTTAATGACAAAGTATAAATATTCACATCGACTCAATTTTGTGTTTGTTTGTAATGAGATCTTTTTTTAAAATTTCTTTAAATGTTTACTTACCCCCACCCCTTCAAATGCATTACCAGCTGATGAACTTAACTATGAACCTAAGTTGTGTATTTGTTGCATTGTTAGTCCTCAAGTGATCAAAAGTAAAAAAAAAATTGAAATGAGTAAATAGATACTTTTTTAATGAAAGTCACAGATAAATTCTATCATAAAAAGGTTAAATAACAAAATACTACTTTTTTTAAAGATTTCTTCAACTTTCCAAATTTAGATTTGTGTATAGAACAATGTCACCATTATACCTATTGGCTCATCACTAGTTGTTGCATGTTGACAAATCATTGAAAGGAATTTAGTCCACACACATAATGGCTGCCTGGTAAGAGCTTCAGACTGCCATCTGATAGGCCTGAGTTTGAACCCTACCATCTCTTGCTGTCCTGCAGGCTGTTAGGACATAATTCATTTTATTTTTTGTAGGAACATTCAAAACTTATAAAAAACAAAAAACAATCCTCTAAAAGTTGTTCCAATCCACTGTATGCAGTTTAGGTGATTATGGGACATAGCTGTCAGACATATTTTTCTTCCTTTGTCTCATGTTGAAAAACTGATATCTACATTGCAGCTGTTTCTAAGATAACCTTTCTACTTCATTTCTTGTATTCAGTTATTCCTATTCACTTTTATCTCTGACAGATACATAATGTAATTCATTCTCTAGGCCCAGATTAGAATACAATTCATTTTTATTATTGAAAATGATGCAATGACTCTAGAAATAAAGTAATGTTAATTCTTATGAATGTTTTTCTTTATTTACTAATTGGTAATATCATTATTTAAAAAAAAATACAACTGATGTTTATAGTCTTATTAAATTTGTTGTACTAAGTTACAATGTTAAAAATATTTTACAAGTTAAATATACACACTTATATTGTATAACAATAAAATACATGACTGACTTAAGAATCAAATCAAAACGTACATATGATACAAAGGTGGCATAGAGACTATGCAGATTGCCTATTTTCTAAATTGATTGAAATAAAGTTATTCATCAAATGATTTGCATTAGTTTCAGTAAGAATACATATTAAAACTAACAGGCATAGATGTAATATTTTTAAAGTAGTAAAATGTTTTCCAAGTAGAATTAATTTACAAAAGAGTAATTACAATTTTAAATTGAAACAGGTCATACCAAAAATTGGATAGTATGATCTTTAGTATGATCTTTACCATGGCCGACATTTATGGTATAACTAAAGAGCTGTAAGGGAGTTTCTTTCAGAACACAGTTGGACCTTAAACAATTTTTTCTGAATAATCTTCAAAGCACTGTATTAAACTTAAAGCAATCAAAACCCATCACAAAAAGCTTAAATGGTCAATTACATTTCAGTGATCAATAGTCTACTAAGTATTAAGCATATAAGTACACAAGTATTAATTTTAGAAACTCCATTGTAGGAATGTTGACAAGATACTTTTCATCATACCGGTATTACTTAAATAATTGCATGAATAAAGGACATACTTCTGTAAAATAACATAAACAGGATCTGACAAAGTCAATAAAAGGTTCAAAAAAATCTTTGATCATGTAAAGCTTGAATGAAAAATACACAGTAGAGATATACATTAATCTGAAGACAAAAAAATTAATTTTTGAAAAAAATGTTTTTAAGGCACAAAATAAATGGAAAGAAAACAAATCACAGCAATGCCATGAACTTTTGAGGTTGACAGGTAAACAAAAAATGAAATGTAGCATTAATATTGAAGAAATCAAATCTAATTACAATTTTAAATTATTTAGTTATTATTTGCATTGACAAATTTTTATTCATCATATTCAACATTTTACATGATATACAAAACAAACTTGATAACTCCTGGCTGCTAAATTATAAGACCCCTTGTCAAGGAAGAAAAGAAAGGTAGGCCTAAATAAAGCAGACTTGAACATCACTCACAAACAAGCTGAAGAGGAGTCAAAGCAAGCTGAAATAAGTTACATCTGGAATCAGCTGGAAAGAACAAAGATCTCTGGAGATTTATGGTTAGTGGCCATTATAGCAGAGGAATCACAAGCAACATTAAGACGGAACAGAGCAAGCAAATAAGTAAAATTTGAGACTCAAAAGACAAAGAATGAACAATTTATTTTACAAGATAGCACACTAAATTAACTCATTAAATTGAAAGAAAGGAAGATGTGTATATAAATATATCAATTATTTAAATAGACATTGATCAGATTTCTTTTCTTTTTAAATGAAGACCTGGTGAGACAGTATGGACAAATTTCCACATTATGGGCTTCTGGACATAATTTTGAACAAGAGTAATAGATGGCCTTGGTTTTGAAATCATCATCACACTCCATCCTCACTTACAGTCAATGTTATGACATTGATTTTTAAAGAAGCAAACTATTTTACCACAAAACAAGTATTACACTACAGTGCAACCAATGAATTCCAGCAATGACATCCAAATGTCTCAATCGTAGGTTAGGCCATTATACTATATTAAAAAAAAAACAACACCTTATAAGTCAAATTTGATATTTAGATTTCTCAAATTGAAATGTTAGGTACCCTTTTACCAGCAGTAAAATAGTTTCTTTGGTGGTATTTACATTAAAAGACCGCCACTTAAAACACAAAGCTTAAAGTTTAGAGTATGTATAAAATTACCAAATATCATACAAGTCACTGTAAAAGAAGTAAAAAAAACTTAACCCCTGCTAATTACATCATTCAACTATTTTTTAAACATTGTTGTATGATTACCCCCCCCCCCCAAAAAAAAAAAAAAAGTTTGTCAATTTATAAAAAATAAGTAACCTACAAATACAACAGGAAAAGGTAAACATTAAGTTTGTTTAAGTAATCACAGAGCTCCAGCAGTATTAAATATGCAATATGTGTGCACAGCAATTCAGATAGTTAATTTTATCCCTATTTATGTGTTACATTTTTTTTATACTGAATGTTTAATAAGTAGACATCTGCAAGATATAAAACATTAGCTAGATTATTTCACCACTGCCAAATTTACACTATAATAAATATACAATACATGTTCCAAATAAAATGTTGACTTTTTTCTAAGCAGTCTCCTCTTTTCTAATGACCTTTCTTTGGAGTGCAACTTGTGCGATTTTTTCAAATACATCCTTGACCTTCTCATCTGTCTTGGCAGAACACTCTATGTAGCCAACCATCTTGTTTTTTTTGGCAGTGTTCTCTCCTTTGCCCCTGGGGACAAAATTTTTTATGGACTCGCTTTCATGCCTGATGTCAACTTTATTCCCGACTAGCAACATAGGTATGCCAGGGCAAAGCCTCTGCATCTCCGGCACCCAGTTCTTTTTAACATTCTGTAGACTCTCTATGTTATCAACACTGTTGAGGGACAAAGAAATTTAATCTTAATACTTACATAATACTTGCATTTCCCATCTAATTCCAAAATAAGATTATTTCTAATTTCTAAAAAGTTAAACCCAACAATTTAAGGCAGGGGTAGCAAAGTACCATAGTTTAGCTGTTTTTGTGGCCAATAGTTAACAAGGGTCCCGTATATCATACATAACAAAATCAAAATTTAATATTTAACTAAGTAAAGCACAGGAAAACCCACCTAAAGCAAATGATGACTGCGTCAGATTTAGGATAGTTTAATTTTCTCAAATGTTTGAAAGTTTCTTGACCACCAGTGTCGTATATAAAAAGACGTACCTTATGAAAAAAAAAAAAAAAAGTAAAAATGTAATAAAATCAAAATGAATTTTTCACATCCTTAATTATTTGTATTTTAAACCTTACTAAAAAATTACCTATGATCTAAGACAAAAAGTAACTCTTCAAAATTTTCAATGATAAAAACATTGACAATGTTGGAAAATTGGTCATTAAAAAAAATAATGAATAAATAAAATATTATTGTAAAGTTAAAAAAATAAAATGGTTAAAAAATTATCTACTTTAATTTCAAGGCAAAATGTCTCATAGAGTTCTACTGTTAAAATAGGACAGTTAAAAAACAAAACAATTAAAATAAGCAAAATAAAAAAAAGAAGAAAGTGGATGGATCTAATTATCCTCAAATTAAGTTACAAAAACCATCTAGTAAACAATTAAAAATGGAACTACTACTGAACAAAATAACTAACTTTATGTAAGATTTAAGCGTTTCAAAAAAATATTAATGATAATAAAATGAACAAAAACATTTACACATATCTTTTCAGTTACTTGTAAAGTTTCTGACCTTCTTTCCTTTTTTCAGTTCAATCAATTTCTCATCCACTTTCAGAGCTGAGGCTATGTACTCTTGAGGCGTATTTTCATCAAAGTCATCTGTCATTAATCTCTGAATGAGACTAGTCTTCCCAACACCACTATCACCTACAACAGCAATTTTACGCTGAGCTTCTTCTGTTTGGTAAAGAAAAAAAAGCTTAAAAAACAAGATGGTAATAAGGACTCTTAAGGTATAAAAAAAAACTCCTAATGATGCAGAGATTGAAGAGTTAACAGAGTAAATAATTCAAATTGGATTTTAAACATTTTTACAGACATAATTTTTTAAGTAGAATAACTAGTATAATTGTTAGCTTTAGCCTGTGGTTCTACAGAAATAATTGGAAAGAGATTTTGATCTATTTATGAATAATCCTTATATATTATTAGTCTCAATTTGCAAGAATAGATGCAAACTAGGGGTGCACCAGATAGTATTTTTTTATATTCGGCCAGAGGTGGATATTGCCGAATGGTAAAATATGATATTCGCCATAAGCCGCAGCCGGATACCTACATGTCTTGTAAATAGCTTGTGTTGCTGAACATTTTGCAAAACTATTAAATAACATTAACATTCCTATATTCATATTAATTTTTTTCTTTTATATACCTTATTAAATAACATTAACATTCCTATATTCATATTAATTTTTTTCTTTTATATACCTTATTGTTTTAAACTCTGTTACTGATTGATGAATTAAAGTTTAACAGTATTTATAAACAGATAGGCCTAATTAACTAATTTGTGTAGCATGAGTGTGTGTTTACGTTCGAAGCCACCAACTGTAAAGGGTGTGTGTGTGTGGGGGGTCAATGTAAAATATGTAAGTATATATTTAACTAGTTACTAAAGTAAATCTCTCAAAAGTAAATTGCAATCTGGCTTGTATAGTGGGTGGATGTATGTATTCATGAATTTCAGACCAACAACTGATCATCAGGCTTCTGGTTCTAGCTTCAAGGGCTTAATACTGACAGTAACTATTAGTACAATTTATTTTCTGCGATTTTAAACTTTACTGTAAGGTTATCTGTTATAATTTAAGTCAATAGAATTAAAAAATGAAATTACCTTTTTTTCTAAAGGTTTTAATACAAGGCAAAAAATACACACACGCACATTTTTGTTTTATGTGCTATAATGCAAAGAACGTATGTAAGAAACATCTTCCTTAATTATTACTGATTTTATCATGGTTTCTGTAACTGTTACGATAGTAAGCCTATGGGTGTCAGGTGTGTAAAAAGTCGTCCTGGCCTGATACACAGTGGCTAAGTAAGCATCGTAAGTAAAAATACTGTAACGAGGAATTACTTGACATTCCCAAATTATTAACAATATTGTTATCAAATCAAGATTCTTAACGCAGGAGTAATATTCAAGCTAACACGTTAGGAAAAGCAAATCAACCGTAATATTTATTTACAGTGTAGTATGCTGTCTTAGCACGTTGTGTTTTTCCATTCTGGCTTGAAAATTGTTAATGTCTATCAATAAATTGAGTGTCAAGGACTAAATTAATAAAATTAGGCGTAGGGGGTGTTTAGCTCTCCCTTAAAAGATAGGTCTGGTAGTGTCTTTTATGCTAATATAAACCAATCTGAACCTTGAACTTTTTTCTACAAAATAATAAGTTACTGGCCTACTGGGCTATGAAATCTTGCGGTTTGTGTTCTGTGTAGCAAAGGGTCACTCGTTTAGGTGTGTGATCTCTAGTTCAGCTTACTAATTGACATTTATAGCCAAGTAACTCAGCACACATGAAGAGGTGTGGCCTCTAGTCCAGCCAAGTAATTAAGATTTTCTCTAAATAAACAAACTCATTTATAGCCAAGTAACTCGGCACACATGAAGAGGTGTGGCCTCTAGTCCAGCCAAGTAATTAAGATTTTCTCTAAATAAACAAACTCATTGTCCGGTTACCCGCGTAGGGGTGTGGTTTGAAGTCCAGCCCCCTATTTAAGATTTACTACCAAGTAAACAAACTTAGTTCCCTCGTGTGACCTCTAGAGAGTGCCTACGTCCATCATATCTCTATTGTCTATCACCTGTTTATCAATGAACTCAATGTGATGGACTAAACAAATAAAAGTGGGAGTTGTTCATCTCTATCTCTGGAGATATACCTGGTTACCCGTGTAGAGGTGTGGCTTGAAGTCCAGCCCCCTGACAAAAGATTTACTACCAAGTAAACAAACTCAGTTCCCTCGTAAGGTGTGACCTCTAGAGAGTGTCAATATGCTGACATTAAACCTATGTTCATAGTAATTGACTTGTGGTCACCTGTCTATCAATAAACTCAATGTGATGGGCTAAACAAATAAAAAGTGGGTGGGAGTTGTTCATCTCTACCTCTGGAGATATACCCGCACAGCTAGACAGACGTCTGGTCAGTGTGAATAGTCAAGGAATATAACATGTTAACTAACCCACTCAAAGGTCAAGACAAAATGAAAAAATGTGCTCTGTATGTAAAGCACATTTATGATGTAAAAATTCATTTCTATTATATTAACACGCTTTATCTTTATAATAAAAGATGTTTGGTGCATATTCATACAGGTCCTATTTTTAAACAGCTTTAAGCCTTATTATATGTTGTAATATAAACATGAATACATTCTATTACATTATAGGGGTTACTATTCGTTCAACTATCCGGCAGGAGCCAAATAGTTAAAAAGGCTGAATATTCGGCAGAAGCCGGAGTGACTATCTGGTACACCCCTAATACAAACATGTTAAAGTTCTAAAGGTTTTAAACATTATAACAACTAGAAACACTAGAAAATATGACAATCTTTAGTAGCTAAAAGTTATATTAACAATAAATAGTAAGTTGACTGCACCTGAATTTTCTTGGGAAGTACAACAACCCATTTTTAGCTACCTCACAGTTACTTTACTCAATGTTGAATGAGTCAGTCTGACTCTCGTCTGTTACTCAGACTCAACAGTGCTACTATTTTTATTAATGTTTAGAGTTTTCAGTTTAGTGTTACTTCCGCATAACTAGACTATACTAGATCTAGATTTTCTAGATAATCGTAAAAAATGTACTACATAGACTTAGACTAGTAATAGTCACTAGACTCTGTAGGACACATACTTAGAATTCCATTATAGACCTAATCTAGCTATTTTCTAGCTCTAGAATCAATATATTTTTTATAACCTAATGATCTATATTTTCACTAAGAAACAGTTGATAGTGTTATTTAATTCTATTCTATTTACGTTAGTAAATGATAACAAAATGACCCGATAAATAAGAGTTGCCGAACTTTGCAAACATTTATCCAACTTTGCACTGATCTAGAAAAATATTGGATCGATTTAGGTTTGCACTGAAATTTAGATCTAGCGCAGCGGTTCTCAACTTTTTTACGATTTTCCACTACGCGGCGACCCCCAACCGTAAAAATCATAAGCCTAAGTTACTGTGCTTTTCATAATGTTCTAAAACAGTTCACTTAACGTAAATATTTGATATGTATTGGCAAAGTTATAGGTTTCACCACAAAACAATTGTCATAATATAGGCCATAGTCTTGAAATAAATATTTAAATAAAATTGCATCTTCGGTGCATACATTTATTTACTATTCCATTTTTTTTTTTACCATTTTTATGTTGCAAACTTTTTTGACTATTTACAGAAAAATTGAAATAGCATAGTAGCCTAGGCTATTCTATAGCAAGTATATGTAGTGCACAATCCATATTTTCAATAGTCTTAGACGACTCCTGGCAAATTGTCATTCAACTTACAAGGTGTCGCGACCACAGGTTGAGAACCCATGATCTAGTGAATCTATTGACTAGATCTAGATTCTAGATCTAAATCATTCCATGACTAAATCAATGTTTGTTACACTCAAGTTAGACAACTCTTCTGACTATTTTGATTAATTTAGTTGATGATTGATCTTTAATTTACCGTAGGCCTACTTATTATGTGTGCATTTTTAACCCATTTCTAGATCTTGATGTAGGGAGAGACAGAAAGAGAGAGATAGTATAGATATCTAGTAGTCTATACAATCAAGATTATATCTATTTAGATCTAGGTCTGTAGTGGTTAATTTTTGTAGGCTAAGACTTTCCTTTTTTTTATTTGGGAGGGAGAGGGGGGTTTATGGTTTAGCTATAATTGCGGAGTACATTATGATGAACTGCACACGCACTAGATTGATAAAATGGATCTACATTAGCAAGGTTTCACTATGTTGTTGTCGCCGGAAACACCCCATCATCAATAAAATGCTTCCAATGCCATGGAAAAGTGGCAAAGGCAAGCAACTGGCGCCTAAACCAAAAAAAGCTTCGAGCAGGATGTGCTCATTAGCATGGCTGGCTACCCACCTAGAGAAAGGGAAACTCTTTAATCCTACATTCGCTGCCTTGCGGCTACATCCAAACATGGGATTGGCTTTGTAAAGAGCAACTATAAGGAAAACTCAGGAGCTGGTGACCCATAAGCAGCTGATCCCGAACTGTATTGGATATTTTCCGTTCCTTTGGGCACATCAGATGCTCGGAGAGTGGGGAACTGCTATGAAAACAATATCGTCCCTACCATAAATAATGCCCTGGCTTTCATCTTGTTCCAGCCTTAAAAAATGCAGAGAACACTCCAACTTCGCATTCGTCGTCGGCAAAACACTTATAGTGGCAGTTACCGGTTATAAGCTACGACAAAACAGCGCGAACAAAATAGCACGGGAAAATATTTTTCAGTTAATTTGCAAGAAATACTTTAGATATTGTAAAATATTAATTGAGCTAATATTTTGTTGTATTTTTTATGTTATTTCTATAATTCTATATAATTCTGTTAATTCTATAATGATTTTGAGTTTTACTGACAAATCTAGATCTAGGAGCTCATAAAATTAGACCATTATATAATATAAGCCTACTAAAGGCAGCTGCAATACATATGACCATCGATGAATGACTCTCCATCCCCCTTATCAGTTTTTAGAAATCTGGTCTCATTCTCTTCTTAAGTCTTCTGTATGTGTTCCATGCTAACATGGCGACCATAAGGCGAGCAAATCTAAGTTTCATGCATATTGCGGGAGTTTAGTTTTGTTTCGCGTTTTGAACTCAGTTATAAGCAATGTTACAATTAGTGACCCGATTTTGCGCCTTTTGTTTGTTGATATTTCTTTCATGTTACTGCATTAAGCCAGGACGCTCTGCAATAGTATTTACTAAAATGTATAGACGGTCCAGATTAAGCTAATAATCCACTACAAAAACAAGTCATTTCACTCTGGCATTCTGAAGTCGTCTGGTGTACCCAAGACAGCTTACGACAGTGCCGCTTTTCTTGCATCATTCACACTGCATAGCCACCAACCAATCTTTAACTTTTTCTCACCATCACCATAGAAACACATACACACCATAAGAGAAGGTTTAGTATAGTTCCATGGTCTATGTGCTTTGAGCACGCTATTCTACCCAAGTGAATCATGGACTTACTCAGGCAAAGCACGAGGGGAAAATGAAATCCATTTCACTTGGGCTGCCTCCGAAGGATCCTGAAAATCGCACGGCAAGAAAGAGTGTGTAACATTAAGATACTGCTTGAACGGGTCTTCCCAACTTCTTAACCATGATGATGACAAAGAACGTTACAAACAGCTAAAAGTGCCAAAAACTCAAAACTCAAACAGCTAAAAAGCATTAGCCTCATCCCTGTAAGCACTAGTGGATCCAGAGGGGGGGGGGGGGCGATTTTTTCCCAAACTCTTAACGCCCAGAAAACCCTAATCCTACACAAACAAAAAGTGGTGTTGTAATTAGAGCAGAGTTTCTCAACTTTCTAAAGTTGGTGGCTCTTCCCTTGACAGTGGAGCCCCAACACCAAGCGTTTTCTTGCATTCCTAAATTGCAGAAAGGAATTCTAGTGACATCGAGAGCTAATTATTCATCCTATTTAAAAAGACAAGTCAAATTAAGTAGCGTAGTGAAAGTATATCTTTATTAGGCGTATTTATCATAATATTATCTTCATGTTAAGCGTGACCTTTTGTAGTAGGCCAGTTTTGTTCAGCATAAGACGCCAACAGAACGATGGTTAAATGCTCTTTGGATATTGGACCGTTTTGATGCGCACAAAATGTCTAATTTTTTATTTTTAAGAACCTGTTGAATAATGTTTTTACTTTAAAAAAATTCTAATATGAATTTATAGGCCTTAACTACATTGCAGATACAACCGTTTTGTTCTTCGAAAAGAAAAGATACCCCACAGATTGATAAAGTTCATTTAGATTAAAGCTTTGAGGGTCAACGCTGAAGAAAAAATATCTATGAAAAAAAATATTTGAACATAAAAAGACATTCATTTATAAGTGATAACATTTTTTCAATACACCTGTTTGTAACTTTGTTACAGAACTAAAATTCAAAGTTCTGAACAAACAAATTTTTAGGATTTAGGTATACATTGTGATTTATAGTCCCAAAGTTTTTTTATACAATAGAAAATTCTCAGATTGAGTAAAGGTTGTGAAAAGCGTCTAGGAAAATAATATTTGGGCTCAAAACTCATCTCAATTGTTACTTTTATGTTTAAAAGTTTCTCATGAATTCTAAATTGCAAATGATTGCATTTAACATTAGAGAAAACTGGGGGGAGGGGGGGGGGACGATTTCATAAAAGAATTTAATATATATATATATATATATATATATATATATAGCATATATAACTTATATTAGTGACAGATTTTTATGAAAAAATTGTGCTATTTCTTCACTATTATAGCTAAGGGAGACATGAAATGAACTACATTTTTTCAAGAAAGGGGAGGGGGGTGCCACTTTTGAAAGTTGGAATTAACTAACAATTGATTATTATTAATAAATTTAAAACAGTGATATTGCCTTGACAATGCTTTGTATCTTTAACAAGCCCCTTGAGCCTACATTATGTTGGTTAACAGCGCTTAAAAGCTGCGTTTTATAAATTATTATTATTTTTGACAACTATAATAATGTATATTTATCTTACATACTTAGACTTAGGTCCCAAGACTGGCTGAGAAAGGAGGAGGATTTGGCATGGTGACCCCACCCTATAAAACCTCAATTTCTACAGAAACTTTAAACATAAAGAACATAAAAAGATATATCTTAAACAACTATAAAAAATGCACTTTTAGGACTTTTGTCCCAAATGAATGAAAAACATTATTCCATAAGACGTTCCAGGAACATACATAGATGCCCTTAACTAAAAAAGAAAATGACACCAAGAAATGAGAACAATAATTTTCTTCCCATTTTTTGTGATGGTTTTCCTAACTTTGATAACCATAACAATAAAAGCCTCCTTAACTGAGCTGACAAACACAGAAGTAGGAATAGAACCCCCCAGCCACAACTCATATATTGTGCTCTGAATACAATTTATTTAACCAAAACTTCTATTAACCAGTACAACAAATTGCTGACATAAACTTACAAGACAACATACTGGTACAACAAACACTGGCAGTATTTTTACTTGTTGAAAAAAGTAAATAATACAAATAAAATAATAAAAAGCTACACAGAATAATTGGATTATCTGAATTTTTTTTTATTAGACATTAGATAGGAAGGCAAAAGTTTAACAAGTTTTCAAAAAGTATATCTGCTGGGCACTTCAAGTGGAGTTACCCACAACAATCAATTAAACACCAATATAAACAATGGCAAGAAAAGAATTTTTGAAAAATATGTGTTTATATATACATATATAACCACACAATCCACAATATATATAGTAACAAAGAGTGGGTAAGTTTTATTGGTAAGGAGAAGGTTTGAAAGAATATTTAGAGCATTACAATTACACAAATATATTTCTACTTATGAACATACCTTCACCTATAAACTATCTAAACCAAAAAAAAGCACTTCACAACACAAAAATAAGGCCAATTCATTTCAGATAATCTTTTTACTTTTTAAGAGTACTGGCATTAGAATGCTAAATTTAATTGGTGTAATTTGCAGATTTACAGATTTAGGCTTTTCATGACAACTTATATTACTTTCCCAATAAAGCTGTGAGCACTTTTAAAATCTTGTCTTCACCAGGAATGAAACTAGAAGAATTAAGTTCAGAAGCAAAGTGCCTACCATTTAGCCTCACAGTTTCAAACACAAAAAAAATAAAAACATTCAAAATAATTTTTAAGGAAATGCACTTTTTGAGATATTGCACAATTTTACATTATATAATTGTCTGTTAACCATCCCCTAAACTTACAAAAGTTATTACCTAGTTAAAAAAAACAGTCTTTTATCAGAACTGTAGAATGTCTCATCATTGAATTTACATTCATTTGCTAATCGATTAACTTCGCATAACCAAGACTAACCAATAGAAATGTCTCAAGTGAGAACCACAGGCATCAATGAAAGTATGTGGGAGGGAATAGCCTAAGATCGGAAAAAAGTCACATCAGATTTTGCCCCATCTGAAGACAAAACCTAAACCAGTGACTCATCTGAGCGCATCCATTGTTTACAGAGACAGAAGGTGCCATATATATAAGCTTTCAGTTATACAAACACAAATTTTGACTAAAAAAATGTCAGGCAGTATTGACAGCCATTAACACTTTCTCTCCACAATTATTTTTCACGTTTCAATGAAATTATTCATTTTGCTAATTTGTATTTCACTATCTTGTTATGATTTAACTTTAATAACTTTTTTGGTTGTTATTAGAAAATGTTATATTTATTTTAGAATTAAATAGGATTGCATGCTCTTTTTACACAATTAAAGTTTATAAAACCAAAAATTAATTTAATTTTATGGTGTCAAATCAACGCTGGTATAGTCAATTAGTAGAGAAAAAGTTCATAAGAATAGTCAATATTTTATCACCCATTGCTTCAGAGACACATATTTTTTTTTTTTTAAATCAATACATTTTTAAAAATGTAAAAAGGAACTTATTTACAAAGGCTATTTATGTAGCTCTTACAGTTTGAACAGTGTCATAATTGCTAAAGAAGACTAAATCACTTTTGTCAAAAGCTGGTTGCAGTCAAGGAAATCACTAGAATAGGCCCTTGAAGTTTTGTGAAAAAAGTCTGAATCATTTAGAAAGGAAGTGGAGCACAAAAATTGATTCTGAATCCTTCTCAAAGTACATCACAATGACAGTATTAATCATTAACACAAACTGTATTAAAGCACGTAAAATAAAACACACTTCTATTGATTTATATGTTGGGGAACTGCACAGAAACCATAAAAACACAAAAGTTAGCTTTTGGAAAATATCTTAAAGAAGGAAATGTTTAAACCCAATTTTAATTATCTTTTCCCCATAGAATAGAATATAAAGATTTAAAAAAAATACAAAATTAAGTCACAAGTGAACAAAAAAGAGGAAATTCTGTTTCTAACATTTTTATTTTAAGGTTTTCATGATTCAAACCATAGACAAATATATTATATCTAGACTAGAAACCGGAAACTGATTCTTATCCGTGATTGATCGATTCGGAGACCTATATATATAGATTTTTATGTACATAACTCTTTTTCAAGCTCTAATGGAAGTCGCCCCAATCAATCTTTTCTGTCTTAGATCTTTAGTTTTCAAAGTTTAGAAAAAATGCAAAATCATTTCTCAGATTTTCTTTAGAATAGGCTATTAATCACATAATTATATATTCACGCCAATATATGAAACAAAGCTATTTCTTGTTAGTTTCCAATGAGATAATGTTTTAAAAATCCTAGATCGAAATAATTCATGTCTGTTGATTTTAATCATCTTATGTACATTTAAATAGATTGATTTCCTAGATCTTTCTAGATTATGTATCTAAGAATTGCAAAATAATAATTATGAGACAAGAGTACTCTTATTTTTGATGTTCAATTTTTAGATCTAGATCTAAAAATTAAATTTTATGTTACATGGGTTAGGGTTGAAAAAAAAAAAAACAACTTTACTTCTTATTACTACTTTACAAAACAACGCCTTGTTTCAACTTTTAAAAAAATTTTCACGACATTTTTAGTAGTGTTAAAAAATCTCCATGTCCAGTCTAGATGTAGTATATATGAGTCTTTGGTTCAAACTTTGCCCATAAATGAAAAAAAAAATTACTGTTAGGAGTTATGGGAGCTTCATATTAATAGAAGTAATATTAGTGTTATACAAATTTGATTTATAAGGAGAAATTGATACAAAATTGAGATGATCTACAGACAAAAAGAAATTATTAACATTACACAGTTTACAATGTACATTAGAAAATTTTTATTGGTTTAATTTTATACCAATAACTATCTTCTTTTAATATAGCGAGATATTATCTCATACAATTGTGGGCTAGTACAGTACTTATCATTTATAGAAGATTATTATGACATACTGGTACAAAGGTAGTCATTAGGTCACACACATTATTAAAGTTTGGCATAGCAACATACTGTAATGTGTATTCAAAAATCTTTTTAGAAGAAACAAAGCCAACCTTAAAATGGCTAAAAAGAATATAGTTTTGAGCAATATAAGATTAGTTAGAAAAGATTATATGTTTAAATATAAAAACAATTTTACAGACAACTTCAAGTCATTAGCTTTTTGAAAAGCAATTGTTGTTGAATAGTTATTCATAAATTCTATTAGATAAACAAACTTAGACATAAAAATAAATTTTTAGTTTAAAGCATGCAAAAAAAAAAAAAGTTTAACAAATGCACAATACAGTTCAAAGTATGTTACAAGTTCCAAAAAACAAACAAACAAAAAAATCAAATTTTTAAATACCAAACTAAAAGTCGTTAGAAGTCAAATATTTATAGAAGTGTAAATCAGTCAAAAAGCACCAAATAATGAGCATTGCATAACACATATGTTTTCGTCAGATGTCAGCTAAATTCATTTTATTTTTAAGGGTGACAAAATCCCTTATATAGTGTTTCTTTTTTTTTTTTTCTTCATTAGGCCTACAAAAATAATGAAATCAGCGAGGGAAACCAATGACTTCGCAGATTGAAAGTCACTTATTGACATGCATGACTAGATTGCCACAGGAATATGCGAATGGAGAAATTATTTTCTCTTTTGAAGTAATATCTGTAATTTATAGGATAATAGGATCTAAGTTCTGAAGCATTTGCAAATCACTCAATAAAAACAAAAGGATACTTTTTTACATGGAGTTTTAGTCATAGGAATGACTTAAGCAGTGTTTCCCAAGCTTTTTTCTTGACGGAACACTTTGCATATGCTGAGTATTTAGCGGAACATTTTGCTTATTTTTTTAAAGAGATTATTATTATTAGTTAATCATTCAAGTAGTCCGTGGAAAACCTATTCAGGGCTCGCCAAACACTAGGGTTCTGTGGAACACAGATTGGGAAACACTGTACTAAAGTAACTGAGTTTTAATAATGAATTAAATAATAAAGAAATAATTTACTTTTGCAATATCATAACATAATACCACAATAATTTATAAATAGTTAATAAAGACAGCATTTTGTTTTACATCTTTCGGATCTTCCATCAAAAATGAAGATTAATACAATCTAGCCCGAACCTCCCGCAGGATGGGGGCAGTCAGAGTCGAACACAGGACCATCGAGATGACAGTTTAGAGTGCATAACACACGATCAGGTAGCCATCAATATAGCATTTGTTTAGCATAGAAAGGTATAGTCATTTATTTACTTACTCCATAAAGGTAGCATTAATAAAAAAAATATCCTAGCAACCAAATCACTATCCTAATATTTCAAAACGAACATGGCTAAAAAGAAAAACAACAAAAAAAAACAACCTCCCACATAATTACCTAGCTTAACAATAGTAAAGTAAAGTACCCATTTCAGACCTTGCAATCTACAAGTCAGATGATGTAAAGATCATGTTTCTAAGATTAATGGTTAAAAAGTACATGGCACTTAAAAAACAAACAACAAAATGCAACAGTATAGGTCAGTTCATAACCAAGGAAGTCTATGATTCACTTTTAAATAGTGGAGCATAATAGGAAAAAAAAAGTATATATACAAGGTTAACCAAAGATTCTCTCCCTCTCCCCTTAAACATCCTTTAAAGCAATCCACACAAAGCTATTAAAACGTTAAACAGGGAAGGCCAACATGGTGCCCATCATCACCCCTTCCCTTTACTGTGACAGAAATAGTCAATTCAACTTTCTGATGCTAAATGTCACATGTAATGTTTGAGTACAATTGTGGCAGGAACATATATTTTGTTTGCTTTTCTAATAATATATTATCATGTGTAATACACAGGCGCAAAGACAAATGTCTTCAATCATAACACAGGTATATTTCTATTATTATTATTTTTATCTTTAAAAATAATTCTACCTCAAATATGAAATACTGGTATTATGAATTTCCATAAACCCCAGATTATTCTGCCTAAATTATTTTTTTTTCAGGTTAAAAAATAATGATACAGACATAAACTTGCATTTTCATTTAACATAAAGGAATGAAAAAAAAAAAAGAAATAAGATTATCATTGGATGGCCTTTTACAACTAAAAAGTTAATCATTATTTTAATTTTTATAAAGAATTAGGGAGAAAATAAAAATTTTCATCCTGTCATTACCATACATTGTTTCAATTAAGCTTAGCTTTTGTTATAGTTTTTTTTTTTAATACATTTACTATTTTAAATGTCTTAAAAATGTTAATATATATACATATATATTTTGAAAAGTACCAGTATGGCATATTTTAATAAAAAGATAAAACTGTAATGACTATAAATATCTCCAGTGAAAAGCAGGGATCCTAAAATAAACAAACAACTAAATTTGGTAGTTTGTTTTAATAAGTGAAAATACTATTTGAAGCTGAGCCTAAGATTCTAATTAGTCTCCACAAAGAGAAGCCCAACAACCAACACAACACACACAGAAGCAAGAAGCCCCTATTATGATGTACACAGCCGTTGTGATCCAAAATGCAAATAAGTATAGTCTCTCATCACAATAGTATTCGTTGTTTGGATGTTCAAACTGGACTTCATCTTTGATACGGTAAATATACACACAGCCTGAATACAAAAGGAATTAAAATTTGGTTGAGTGAAATAATAATAAAATTATTTTTTTTTTATAAGGGACACAAGGACATTTCTTATCTTATCTAATAAATTACATACATTCTTTCAAAAAGAAGATAATTACATCCTACAAGTGTCCATTTAGATGTTATTTGCCTATAAACACGGATCAAGTAGGTAAAATTTACATCGTATCATACCAACTTAAAAGAAAAAAGTTTAGGCTGTAGTTTATATCTTCTTTCTTTGACCTTCCGCAAATATTTCATGTATCAATATAGTTAAAAGCAGAATTCAAGAGCATTTAAAAAGCTAGTTACTTCCTTACTTCAATTGTATGCAGAACCACCTATAGTAACTGAAAAAAAAAACAGACTTGCTGGGCAGGTCACCTTGAAAGAAAGTCAGAGAACAGAGGAGCAAAAAATAGTAAAAGCAAAAGGCAGGCAACCCAAATGCAGACCATGAATACAATGAACTGATGACATACAGGAAGATCTACAACAACTTAGAGTTTGGGTATGAGGAGATCTGAATGGAAGGATGTGTTGAAGCAGGCCACAGCCCCCTATGTGCTGTAGCGCAACTCAGATAGATGAATATGGATCCCAAAATGTGAGCGTCTTTGCGCTGACTTAAGAGTTTTTAGATTAGTATTCCTGACTCATATGATCAATTGAAGAAACTAGCACTTGCTGTTCTTTTCATATTAGGGTCTACATATTTATGTGAAAAAAATCATTTTCAAGCAAGAGTAATTTAAGAAATTTGTTTATCAAAGACAACTACATACAAACTTGGCTTACTCTTCCTTTTCAAGGAAATGCAAGACCATCAATCACATTAGCAGAGAATTTATTTTTTTTCAAGGAAACCTTTTAGCTCTACATAATTTAATGTGTTATATTTTTTAAAATAATATCTAAATAAGTATTATACCAAATTTTATTTAATGTATGGTTAAAATTAAACAGGTTAATGGCATATTTTCCACAAAAAAAGTTTGAGTGTATTTATTAATCCTAATTATTTCCATAAAAATGTCTCATCTAAAGCAAGGCTTAAGTTAAACAAAAAAAGGCTCTATTTAAAAATTTCAAATATTTGTTTTTTAATATATTTGGCTATTTTGTGACCACTGCCTTAATCTATTGTTTTGTTCATCTCTTGAGAAATAATTCATGGGCACTGACTGTTGACATGTTTTAATTTTTTTTTTAATTTTTTATTTTTTTAAAGATTTTTTACATAGATTTATGATCTCAGCAATGAATTCAATTTTAGAAGTGTAAAAACTGTCTTAAAATTATAAATCCAAATAGTTTTAATTATTAATCCAAATAGTTTATCAATTTTCTATTGACAAATGACAATCCTAGCAATAAATGGAATTCTAAAAGCTTCATCATGATCTGGATGTAAGTCCTTGTGAAAATTAAATAGATTTAAATAAAGAAGAGAAAAAACAAACACGTTTTTATTTCAGGAAATGTCTAATGAAATCCATTTGTGTCCTTTTTTTTATAAAAAAATCACCAATTACAATCTATCAATTAGTTATGACTTACCAGTAATAAACCAAGCAAATAAAAAGCAGCTAACAAAAGTCTCAATTGGATTGACATTCTTTTGGTCTTCTTCCCTCTCCGCTTCAGTTTTGCGGGCTCTTTGAATTAGGCTCACTATATTTTTGGCACAACCAAAACACCCAGCAACAATTAAATATATCGGGATCATTTTTTCTGCAGGACAGTCATCTTTAAAATAAGCACCTGTAAAAAAATATAACAATGTAAAAGTACACATACTTTGTACAATATCCTAAGACACTACAATACATTTTTTAGTTTTAGGAATATGCATAAATTTTTGTTTTGGATGAGAAAATTATATATATATATATATACATATTTATATAAGTATTTACATATAAACACAAACAAGGGGACACCCAAGTGATGACTCAAACTGGCACCAGACTATCTAGCTAACAGACCTAGTAAGGAATTGTCTTTGAGCCTGAATATTTAGAAAGAATGCATTTTTCAAGTGGCTACAGAGACCCAGTTGAGACCTAGATATTTAGTCATTCTAGTGCAGACAAATTTGTTCTGACAGCGGTCTATTTTAAGTTCATCAGCCTTGTTTTCAGCCATATATCCCCCAGCCTTGGTAAGATTTCTCCACTGTCTTTTTTGTAACTCTTTTGTTACCAGCTGTTCTTCTCTAGCACAGTGAAGACAGACTGATGCCTGATTTGGTCTTTATGGTATTTTTGAAGGGCACCTCTGTAATGCTTTTCTCATTTAAGCTTGTCTGTGGCATACAGTCATTCCACATATGAGATAGGTGTCCTACCCCACACAACTGTTGAACCTTAAATACTAAGTCTTTACTATATATTCTCAAATGAACATCGTTATTTGTAGTGCTCTGTTAGGTTTGAAAATGTCTGTTAAATCTATAAAAAAATATTTTTTAAAGTGTTATTGCTTCAAGAGCTTATATATAGAGCAATAAATCATGTCAATAATATTGATGTTCTCTTCATTGTATGTTTTGAGTCCCATTTCTCAATTGTACACTATCACTCAATCTACTGTATTTTCATAACAAAATTTCACCTAATTATTTTAATTTTGATATCTCAATCAGCATAAATAAATAAATATAGAGGATGCAATAAACTTAGAAACATACCCATAACAATCATAGAAATAGGCACAGACATAAAGATTCCGATGAGAATTGTAACTAAAACTGCAACAAAATTAAAAGAATAATTCAAAAAATAAATACATAAATGCAGACAAAAGATTTTTTTAAACAAAAGATATTAATACATTTTTTTCTAAGACTAACATAGTAAATGCATATATGTATATATATATACTTTATATAAAGCAGCATTTATTTGGAATACAGTATGAATAAGAATTAGGGAGGAGATGGCTTTTAAGAATGTCATTTTTTTAAATTTTATTTGTTTAATGAGATTTATAAACAAATAATTTCTTAATTTTAGAAAATCTTGGAAAAATCATATTTTTTTATTATTATTATTTATTTTATTATTATAAGTTTTCTTTAAAAGCTCAACCAAATAGGAAATGTGGCTATCATTGTTAATGTACATCTTAAGCTAAATGGTACAGTGCAGTGTGAATGCATTTATGAAAATAGTGAAATAACAAGGATGTGATAGCAGAATTTTAAGGCTGTTGCCATGGTTTTCATATGAATTTTATCAATAAAATGTTGACTTAGACCTGTAAGATTCCAATTAAGAGTAGAAGATTAATACCTCCTAGCCCAAACCTCCTCCTGGATTGCAGGGAGGGCAAGGTTCAAATGAGGAACCATTGAAAGGACATCCTAGAGCAGTTTTTATTCAACAAAGAAATAAAAATGTGAATAAATTAAAAAAAAAAGATATTTCAGGAAATAAAAAGTAGATTGAATATTGAACAGGTCTTTAAATTTTCTCTCTTGATTGCCAGATGCCTAGTCATGTGGTATACTCCTGATTACCAGATGCCTGGTCGGGTTGTACTCCTGATTGTCAGATACCTGGCCATGTGGTATACTCCTGATTGTCAGATGCCTGGCCATGTGGTATACTCCTGATTACCAGATGCCTGGTCGTGTGGTATACTCCTGATTGTCAGATACCTGGCCATGTGGTATACTCCTGATTGTCAGATACCAGGTCATGTGGTATACTCCTGATTGTTATCATGATGGTCACAAATTTGAACCCTGCCAGCTGCCATCCTAAAACGTTATTTGAGTGATGGCTTGAGAGGCTTAAATCCTCAAATGCCCTGGACAGAAACCCGGCTGCTGTGAGTAATGCAAATATCACCATTCAGTAAGGCTTCCCAGACTTGCCTAGGATGTAATTCAATTCCTTCCTGAAGTAACATCCGAAACATATTAAACAAACGTTAGGGTGGTCAGCAAAAGAGTGCTCCAGCTTTAAATTAATTTTAGGCTTTAAAATGAATGATTTTCATGTACCACCATGCAACTGCAAAACAACAGTTTCAATATCTATGCGTACAAATTTTTAATATCCCAGGTAATTGTACACTAGTTCAGAAAGACTCAACGAAGTACATTTTGTGCTCAGCTTTTACGAAATCATTGAAATTATATGCAATTATATGCTTCAGAAAACTTTAAATCAACCAAAACATTTTGGGTGATATTTTCCTACAATTTGATATTGTAATGCACTATCATATATCTAATAAAAAATAATTAATAACAACAATACAAAAAAAACACAGACAGCAGGGAACAAATTTGTATACACTACCTGATGATAAAATGATGATCAAAAATAATTTCAAGAAATGAAGTAATCCAGTAGATTCACCCTTGGCAGCCTTTACTCTTCCATATAATGAATCATATGAAGGAGGAGGAGGATCTGTCATTCCATGACATAAGAAATGTTAGACAAATCAAATTCAGTAAGTTGTAGACTTTTGATGTCAGTTTAACTTTACTTGTTATACTATATGGACCCCTCCATAGTAACGGAAATAAAAGGAGCAGATTATGTTGGGCAGGTCACCTCGAAAGAATGTCTGAGAACAGAGGAGCAAAGATTGTTCACTGGCAAAAAACAAGATAGGAGTTCCAAAGGCAGACCACGAGCACAGTGGCTTAATGATGTAAAGCCAGAGCCCAAGATAGATCAGAATGGAACGATGTGCTACAGCAGGCCAGGGCCCTCCATGGGCTGTAGTGCCACTGGGATGGATGTTATACTATACCAGTATATTATTTTCATTTACCTTACCATTTCCAGACATTCAGTGAGCATATTTTAGATCTAAATGTTTAGAGAAAGTTGCAAACTTTGTAATGATGCCCAATCAAGAAATGTTTTATAATGCAATTTAACTATGTTTAGCCAGAATTAAATGTGTGCTTTATGTTAATACATTTATCATAGGTTGATTAAAAAACAAACAAGCTATAATTTATATTAAATATTTTGGTAATTAGTTTTACCACTTTTTTCATACACTACTGGTATTTTACAATAGCATACCCAGTTGGTATAAAACAAAAGGTTAAAACTACACATTTGTATTTCATACACACACAAACCCACTAATATTAAGAACGATAGAAACTAGTTAAAAATATTTTCTAATTTATTACAATTTTAACTGATGAGCAATACAAGTTGCCAAAATTTTTTTTTTACAAATATCCAATATTCTATATCTTTTTAGTTTGAATAAACAATAACAGTTTAACAATTAGTCTAGCTATGAAGGTCATTTAAGAATTTAATAAATGTATATTACCATTAGAAATTGCCTGAGTATAGTTTGGAAGACCATCACCAGAAAGTCGAACATTATCTCTTTCAGAATACTGAGGAGGAGATTCTACATCATCATTTCTCTGGAAATACAATCAAGTTGTTTTCACTTACTGTCTACATAGTATAAGAAAGTATAAACTTCATATGTAAACTAATACTACTGTTATATTATCACTTATGGTTCAACGACAAACAAAGATGTATGAAATACAACTCCATTTTATTAACATGAACAAGAAGACACACTAATAGGTAAATAATACTTGGTACCTTACTTGAGAAAAAACACTTGAACACACTGAACATGAGAACAAGGGAGACTACATAAAGAAAACAAACAGAAAAACACACAACTACAGTGTATAATAATAATACAGCAGTTCAATCATTATTTTTACTGCTAATTATTTCCATTAGATATGAATGTTTTTTTCTTACATAGAAACACAGATTAAAAAAAAAAATGCTTTTAAATATTTTTTTTATTCTATATTATTACAAATTGAATCCAGGCATTTTAAAGTTAAAATACTTAATCATTAAAGTATAAATATCATTTTCAATATTTTACATTGATGTAAGAGGAAGTGCTGCAAGGAATAACTATAAAATTATTTACTCAGATTATAACATAAACACTTGAGTGCTCTATCTTATCTTATCAATTGCAGATAGCCCTTTTTTAACAGAAGATAATTATATCCTACATGTATCCATAAGTTACTATGTATTTATTTAGTATTAAATATAGTCTATCACCAGAATCAAGTATTTAAAAATCTTTAGAAGCTTAATTTAAATATGCTCCTCAAAGCTAGAAATAGTTGTAAATCCAACTTTTTTTTTTACCTTTTTAATATTTCATAGTATACCATAAATTGTGAATAGCAGTGATAATGATGAATCAAAAAGTCCAATGAATATGAGTGAAACAAAATTTATTTTTAATTTTCTAAACTCTATCTCTACGGCTGCCTGGACATGCAGTATGCACACTGGACTGATTGTTACAGTCGTAGCGCAGCACGGTGTGCATGAATAAAGGTGCGAATTGGTGTAATGAATGGAAGGGATGTTAAAAAGGGGAAGCCGGGAGAAATTGACAGGAAGAGAAAATGAAATGTTCATGTTTACATAACTTGTTGTAATATTAAAGTATTTATAGAGTAATAACCTGAGAGTGTATTATTATTTCGAAGAGTCTTGTGTCGTAACACTGATGTTCGGTCATCTTGAAGATTCTGAGTTCATACCCTGCTGCTAAGCTAATATGTTTATATTGTGTCATCGTTTATTGTGAATGTTTTGTGAGAAAGTAGGATGTGAAGTAATAAAAAAAAAGGATAGTCTTGTATATCTACTTGTATAAACACAAAATCTCTGTTATTATTATTGTTATTATTAATTAATGTCTACAGTGTTTTATTTATTTATCTGTGACAACAGAACACCTGCTGCCATCCCCCATCATACTGCAGAAAGTATGGGCTACGATTTAAATTATCTTCAATTCTGAAGGAACATCTGAAATAGGTGAAACATTTTACAGTTATAAATATGTAATTCTTTGGATACAACTGAAGGGATGTGTGATAAAAGTTGTAAAGCGCTGGCTTAAATTATTGTCAAGTATTAATGGAGGTCAGAGATATTACTCAGGATCTGGGGAGTAAACCAAACTTTAAAGGTACCTGAAATTTTATGATGAAAGAAATGCTTTGATTTTTTTTTTGTGCTGGCCATAATACCCACAAAAAAAAAAAGTAAAAAAAAGTAAAGGTAATTGAAATATATGATTTCTACTTAACCTGCCTCAAAAAAGATAATTACTAGACCTAATACTTCTTCCCATTACAACTAAACTTAAAATACATACATAAGTTATACTCCTACTTGTGTATTCTTTTTAAATTTAATTTCAACTAGACCTAAAAAAAACAGCATTTAGATCTATGGATAATAGTATTGTAATAACTTAAGGGAGGCAACTCAAGGAAGTAGGGATGTTTATTCACAGGACATCACAAATACATTATAACAATATCTATCTCTAGCACAGTCTTTTCACTCCGGCTCTAGAATTGGGCGGAAATTGTTCTCCTTCCTAATGTCAACATTCTTCCTAGTCTGGTTTCTAGAAGAACGCACCTTCTGCACTAGCCTGGAGGCAATGCGCATGGCAGAGTTATAACATTGCCCCCTTCTTAGAGCTTTTCGTCTCGAAAAGAAATAGTGCAGTGGAGGTTTGACAGTTCAGGTGGAGGTAGATTGGTGGGAACCACAGACGGTAGGTTGCCTGTCGCCCAAGAAGCCATCTGCATAGTTTTGCACAGCCGTCGCTTTCTCTTCTTCCAGTTGGCCAGTCTACGCTTGAGACGATATTGTGGTCGCTGCTTCGACCTCATGACGATAGTTGCTGATGCCAGCCAGCTGACACAGGGAGAGTTAGTGGAGGTCAGGGTTGCCAGCCACTTAACACAAATGGAGGTTGTGGCAATCACTGTAGATTCCAGGGTTGTTATTCTAAGACGCTGAGTCAGCGGACCTTTCCATGGACGTCTCATGACACAGTTGTAAGCTCACACGTTGTCATGGTTTCAAGCACATAGTCTTTCTCAGCCTCATCTGTAAGGTATGCCCATGAAGCATCCTTGTAATGTTCATCCACCACTGCATCAGGTTTTGCTGGAATTAATTCACCACCGTTCAAGTCACTCTCACTGATGTGGGCAGAAGTACAAATTTCTATTAAGTTCAGATCTTGTAGCTGGGTTTCTTGGCATGGGCACTGTCCCCGCAGGGCGCCGCATATACAGTTCATGTCAATCGCCTGGATGCAGTTGCCAAGCATCGAGTTCTCTCTTACGTCGCTGGCAAAGTCAAATTTGTTGTTTCTGTCTCGGCCAATGTTGGGCCCTGTATTCGCAATTTCATCTAATGACATCCAAGGCAAGGAATCAGAAATGGTCTTGAGGCTTTCATGGTTTGAGTTCTCATCAAAGGTACTGACAGATAAACAAAGATCTTTAAAGTCCACAGCAGCAAGCTTGGATGCAGACTCAACGTTGTTTTGATCTGTTCTGCTCATTGAGGTACTTGTTGCAGATACATTAGGAACAAAATCTTACGGCACATAGCAGACTTCCCTAGTTTCTTCATGTTTCTTTCGTTTCGAAACATTTCGCTGAGATCTTCGCAGCAATCGTCATCAAGTTTCTCGTCTTGAAAGTCACCCCCGCAAGACTAGCCCACAACACAGTCACAGATGGCGCTACAATCCCCAGCGCCTCCATCACCACTGTTCGTGCAGCCACAGTCCTGACCTGGTAACTGTTCCTTCATTAATGAGTCTATTCCTTCTTTCGATTGCAACACCATTTTATCACTTGGGTCTATTTGGCCTTCCTTTTTCAATACAATCTCATCCACCTTGTTCCCGATCATGTTCACCCTCATTTTAATTTCTTCATGCATCGAGTCGTATATGTCTTGTAGCGATTTCATAGTTTTCAGAAACTCACTGATATCTGGAGAGACTGTATCCACCTCAGAGCCTGCTGAAGACGTGCTCTAAGAATGTCATTATTCTTTTCAAAGCGTTTCAGATGCCTACACTCGAGCTCTACTTTCAGTTCCTTCAATTACTGCTCTTCTAGCCATTTCATAGATGTCATAAGCTCCTACCTCAGGCCTCCGTTGAGTCGCCCAGTCCCACTTCTGTCACCAATGTAATAACTTTATTGAGGCAACTCAAGGAGGCAGGGATGTTTATTCACAGGACATCACAAATACACAACATCTGTCTCTAGCACAGTCTTTCCACTTCGGCTCTAGACTTAGGCGAAAATCGTTCTCCTTCCTAAGGTCAACATCCTTCCTAGTCTGGTTTCTAGAAGTACGCACCTTCTGCACTAGCCTGCATGGCGATGCGCATGGCAGAGTTATAACAGTATCAATTATAATTGAACATGTACAGTATTCCTAAGTATCAGTTACAAAAAATACATAATCCTTAAGCCTTAATTCTTAATTAGCCAGAAACTTAAAGCTGCTTTTTTAAATAAGACATTTTAGCTTTCATGTAGATCTAGAATCTAGATTCTACTTTATGTTATTGCATTGATTATTATATGAACTTACTTACCAGTGTGATTACAGTGATACTCATTTTGGCTTTTATTTATTATTATTATTTTTTTTAAATTTTGCATTAGTGTCAATAGTGACAATAGTGAATAGATTTTAAAATCTTGCAATACTTAGTAGAATTAGATCTAAATAGATTCTACTTTCTAGATAGTAAATCATAGTATAAATAGTCAATATTATAATATTTAAAGCTAGAGCTATAACGTAATTCTTAAAACAGAATCTCGTAACTGACTAGATCTAGTCAATCTAGAAATTATAGATCTCTACGGTCAGATGACTTCTATGACGTTTTTTTAAGAAAAAGTATTGGATATTCCCGATTATTTCTCAGTCATTCATTTCTTTTAAAAAGTGACTATTTTTTAAGCTGCTCTAATAATGTCATATGGGTTACCGGTACATAAAATGCATACCTGTAATACAGAGAATAAAATATAAATCTAGATAATGATTTTTTTTTTAAATCTAGATCTCTATTTAGATCTACAGATGAAAGCAAATACTTACAGAGGATTCTTTAGCATTCCGAGTACTATCAATTGACGCCATGTTTGTTTCCAATTAGATGTGCCAACTCATTTAGTATGATTTAGAAATTGACTAATAAAGAAAAAATGAATAATAGGAAAATGTGTGCAAACCTTATGAATATGGGATTCCCCTTCTCAGGGGGAGGTGGATTTTGAAGCTAAACCCCCAACGCTTTGACCCATGTAGCCCGGGGGGGGGATCAAGCAAAGCTACATACTTTAACTTCAGTGAGCTTATTATAGCCAAGGTGGGTATACATTGATTATTTGAAATCGACCGTTGCATTTACTACAACGAAACCGATGTAGGATTTTAAAAATGAATATACACAGCTTTCAACTTCAATGTAGAAACACAAATGAAATAATGAAAATTTTAACAAGATATAGGACTCACTAAAGATATATACGCCTGTCACGTACCCATAGTCTCTCGCTGGTTTTCATCTTCTAATTTCACACTCTTATATTAACTCAACTAAGACAGACCTAGACGTGGAATTTTTAAGCCTATAATATATACACAACCATTAAACCATGGATACACCACAAATCTTAATTAATGGTTACATCAGTAAATACACATACACTCGTATGGTACATGGGTTTTAGGGTTAAAGCAGCCTTTCTCTAATAAAAAAAAAATATTAAGGCAAAGCTGCAGTTTCCGAATTCCATGAACGTAGCTAAAGAAGTTTTGAGGTTAACATATGAGCCCTCCAATAATAAAGAACCATAAAGCAAAGCATTATATATAAGCATATATTCTAAATTGTAAATCATAAATGATAAAATAAAAAATGTTTAAATTCTCAGAATAGGATAGAAAAACATGGTGAAACAGAAGTATCAGTAAATTATAAATTTTCTATAATAAAAAAACAACTACTGTACAGCTCTATAATAACACTTTATTGAAAAAAAAAATATTCGACATTCTTAGCACAATTATCTTGACTAAAAATGTGTCTGTAAATAAGTTGTCCGTTATGTTAAAAATTCATTTTTCTTTGTATGATTCATTATTATTATTCATTATTTAGTATTATTTCATTTGTCTATTTAGAAATGTATGTGACATTTTTTAAAAAATCCAAACGACGAGAAGAAGAGCTTTAATATGCAACCTGTTAGTCACTTTTCTTTTCATCAAATCTTGTCTTGTTTTTAATGATGTGAATTAACTTTTCTTTCGCCTTTGAATTTCAAGCGGCTCAAGGCGAAAAAAAAATAATTACGCTAACTAACCATGATGAAAAAAAAAGCTTAGTTGGCACTATCTTTTATACCCTACCCCACATTCTAGAAAAAAAAAAAAGATGGTACAAATCGTGAACAGTTCTATTTTTAGCATACGGAAAAAATCCACAATGACAATGAGTATTTGAGTGACATAGCTTGGTTATTTCCCTCAGATCTGGGGAGATATTGTTTAAAAAGCGCGTACCGGTCCGTGTGTGTTAAGTTCTTATATGTCCATTTACTTAATCCATTACAGTTGTTTTAAGACTTTTTGTTTCGTCTCTGCAACTCTACTTTTTTTTCCTATTTTACATTTACTAATGATTGTTTATATTTCTTTACCTGTTGTCGTTGACCTGCTCCTAAAGTAATAAACTACTGGATTTTATAACCTGCAGAAGAGGGGGCGACTCAATAAAGAATATTAAGTAAATTTCAATTAATAATAAAGTATATACATAAAATGTTCACTAATTTTGTTTTTAAAGTTTGATTTCTTCCCATAGGCTATATATGTCCGGCTATGACTATGAGATTATGAAGGTGTAGCGGTTAAAATAGTTTTAAAATTACTATCACATAGATCTATTATATATAGTTCGTCCATCGTGGTTCGATGATGGCCACTTTTGTCATGCAGGGGACTGAGGGTTTTGTGCCTCCTCTTGTGACTGGTGAGACCTATTTATTTAGATCTAGTTGCTAAGTAAAAATGTTCACAATTTAATAGCGCCGCTTTCATCAATAGGCGATGACGTCATTTGCGCTTTTATTTTTCTTGTGTAGTGTTAGTGTTCTCCCCTTGTCGCTTCGTCATAAATGTTCGTATGACGTCAAGATTTTTCTTCTTGATCGTTTGGAAGATTCACTCCATCTTGGGCTGTAGAACCAAGCTGTATCTACTGAGTTCTTGAATTCTCCATATGTGTCTAATCGTTACCGGATAGCCTTATCGTTGGTCTTGGTAGATATTCTTGAAGGGTTATTTTACCCCTGTTTAGGGTGAGTTTTATTTTACATTGTAAAGTGTGTTTTTTTTTTTTAATATGGATTCGGTCGTATTCGTAGGCCTAATTATATTAGAGGATTAGAAGAATCTGTTATTTGTCTTTCTAGAGGGTCTCAGTTTCCAGGGCTGAGGTTTCAAGTCTCAAGTTTCATGTCTGAGGTTTCAAATTCTAGATTCCAGGTTTCTACATTCAGTCTTGTTGACATTGTGACTTTGGTGCTACCATGAACTTTGGCTATCTTCATTGTTGGTGAACATTAATCTTGGCTAGAAGATAGATCTGTGTTACCATGAACATTTCCATATGAATCTTTGTCTTGAAATGGAATATTGATGAGATCAATACTATTTCTTTAAAATGCTATTAAAGTATTTAATTTGAACCATATCATATGTAGCCTACTTGTATTCATTTATCATTAGACGATTAGTCAACTCAATAGTCATATGCCATTTCATTGTATAAATATCATTAGATTAAATTTATAGTTTTAATTTAAATCATTATCGTTTATTAATTAGTTTATGTATAACTGGGTGTGTATGGTGTGTCTGTTGGGCTGAACCTTGGCACTAAAAGTAAATATATGTATACGCACATTGCAATTAATATTATTTTTAATACCTAAACAATTTAATAATTTATTAAATGAAATCTTAAATGACAGTGAGCCCGGAATGTTCGGCTACACACCGGGCAGATTATCCCAGCTGGAGCTAGTGACTGCTAGTGTCATTGGTCTTGCTTTTCTTCTCTGGCGCTTTTCTTCTGCCAGCGCTGTTCTCTTTTCCTCAACAACCTGTGCGGCCAGTTTTCATGATCGATGCTCTGTCATGTGCCTCTGTCTCCCAGGTGGCTGCCTGGGTCTATGCTGAACGCCTATAGAGAAGCTAGCTTTAAGCTCTAGGGTTTTCTTTGTCCGCCTTGCGAGCGCTTATTTCCTTCCCTTAATTGGCCATACAGGAGTCGTTTAGGGATGCAGCAGTCTTCCATTCTGCTGACGTGTCCTGCCCATCGCAGCTGGGACTGCATCACGATTGTGTGGATCCTTTGCACACCCGCTTTTCGTAGCACTTTGGTATCTGGTATTTTTTTCTTGCCATTTGACATTCAGTATTTTTCTGTCATGTGGAAGTGGTTCATGATCAGTTTCTTTGCATGTTTTCTGTACACTGTCCACGTTTCTGAGGCATAGAGCAATGTAGGGTGGATGACAGCTCGATAGATCCATAGCTTTGTATTTGTGGTGATCCATCGTCTGTTCCATTGACCTAATAAATAATTTAAAAGTAATGAAAGTGATACAAACTTCAAACGTAAATCTATATCATTGGTAAAGAGTTAAAAAAAATAGCTTACAGGTACCTATATTTAGAACTATCTACTATCTAGGCTACTATTTGGTAAATATAAAACAGATAAATGACGAAACATTTATTATTATTTCTTAAATTGTTTGTTATTTCTTGGGACTTTATTAAAACTACTCTTGAGATTTCTGAATTGGAAAAATCCACTTGACTTGATTTAGACCTGCTGAACGAAGTTATGTTTTCAGTCTAGTCTAGACTGTTTATAGATCTAGGTCTATATATCTTTTTAAGTAGATATCGAGCAGATCGTTGTCTAAAGACTAAGTCGACATAAATCTAGCCTAGACAGAATGGAAGAAATCAAATATTATCTTCTGTGCTATGTTATTCCAATAGTAATTGCTTGTTTTATTTTCATTCGCATGTTTGGATTGAATAAAGCAAAATGCAAAGCCTTTATTTGCAGTCTGGTTTGTCGCTATATTCATGGCAAAGTATGTGATAAAGAAAAGGCTTTATTGTTTGAACAGTTGAAAGATCATAAAAACAGTTTAAAAACAAATTCCAAATTTACAATATTGGAAATAGGTGTTGGAAGTGGCATGAATTTCAAGTTTTTCCCCTCAGAGTGTGATGTAACCTGTCTTGATCCTAACCCTTACAATGAGAAGTATGTTATAGATAGTTTAAGAAAGGCAAATAACAACATCCGACTTGTCAAGTTTATCGAAGGTTATGCTGAAAATATGTTAGATGTGCCTAGTGACAGTTTTGATGCTGTGGTGTGTACATTTACCATGTGTTCAATTAAGGGATTGAATGACGCCATTGAAGAAATTAGACGAGTTTTAAAGCCGGTAAAAATAGTCATAGATTTATATTACATATTATATATTAGCTTTTGAACTTTGCAAGAGCATCTTATTATATATATAGTCAGTTTTACAATAATGTGTTCATGTTATCTCTCACTTGTGACAAATAAATACATTTTCATGTCCTTTTTTTTTTTTTTTAACATTGATAATATTTTTCCAGGAAAATATTTCAATATACAAAAAGTTTGTTTTATTTTCAGGGTGGAAAATTCTTTTTCTTGGAACATGTAGCAGCACATAAGGGTTCGCATTTACGTTCTCTCCAAGACAAGTTTCAACGTATTTGGCCATACATTGCTAAAGATACGCATATTAATAGGGAAACATGGAAATTCTTAGATAATTCTAGTTTCAAAGATGTTCAGTATCACCTTTTCACTGCAAAGTTTTTTCTAGCATTTTTAGCTAAACCCTGCATGTATGGATCAGCTACAAAATAATGTTTTTTTAATATGTTCATATCAATTTTTTTTTCAACTCTCATAATTTCCATTGAAAATGCTTCATGACAAAAATTTAACTTTGTTTTTTATTTTTATTAAAGAATGTTTAACTGTAAATGAATTGAGTAAATGCCTTTATACCCATGAGATAATGGAAAAAGCCAAAGGGTTTTTAAAACTGAATGAAAGCTATGAAAACTATTTTTCCTTGAAAGTAAAAATCCTATACATCCATTGCTTTGTATTTGCAATTAGGTTTCCTCATAACGCTACTTTTTTTGTCTGTTTTTTTTTTTTAATAATACTTTTAAAAAATATATAGGTCTAGAAAATGTATCCCTTTTTAGAATTGCAGAATTGTCTTGTAAAAATAAAAAAAACGGTAATTTGTCATTATAAGATTTCAAAACTTACAAAAAGGGAAAAAAAAGATTCTAGTTTTGGAGGAATCAATACTTTATCATCATTTCATAACAAATATTTAGTAGACAATTGGGCAAAGAAAATGTTAAGAAAACTATATACATGAAATCATTCTCAAACTCCATCATAGATTGCAGCTGTAAATTTGTGATAATAGTAATAATATATAGTAATTTTGAAAATAATTGTGTTTTTGCTTTTAACTAAAGTAAACTTATATATGCTTATGCTTATATATATTCATTTCCCATTAGTATCATCTCTCATCTCTGCCTATGTATAGCAGTCTATCTAAAAAATTGTTAACATATTTTGTAAAGTTTCTTCATCTTAACAAAATAAATTCCACACATCTCCCCCTTTGTAGACACTGCAACCCTTATGAAACCGTAAACTATATCCTCTTTGAATGCCCCTTCCTGATCCACCGTAGGCAGACCCTACTACCACCACAGCCCAACATAACCAATACCCTGTACAAATTGATGGCTGCCTGGTCATGCAGTTTGCGCGATGGACTGTCGTTCAGATTTATCAATGGTCCCGGGTTCAAACCCTGCCCGCTCCCATCCCCCGTCGTCCTGCGGGAGGTTTGGACTAGGAAGTAATTATCTTCAACTCTGAAGGAACATCCGAAACATGTCAAACATTTTACAAAACAGCAGTGCTGAACAACTGAAAAGAACAGCACACTATATTTCCTTGGCACAAGAGCTGACAGCTCAGCAGCAAAAAGCTGGCCAGAAGAAGAAGAAGAAGTAAAGTTTCTTACCATATAGAATGTTTAAAACATCAAAATTTCTTTCTACATGTTTAAAAATTGTATTTTATTTATTAATTATTTTTTTTTACACATTTTAATAGACAGTGTACTTCAATATTACAATTATAAAGATATGCCAACCATTAAAAACTGTATGAATTTTAATAGTGCACAGGCTGAGCACTACTTATGTGTTTTTATTCTGATAGGCATAACATAATTTACATGAAATTTAAAGAGAAGGGAATCTCCACAAGATTTTGTGTAAAAAGCAAAATGTCAATGAACTGTGCATCTACTAGTTAATTTAAATTGATCTACCTTTGTTAATTGTATTACAAAATAAGGTATCATGCCCATCAGTACATTCAAAACAAAATAATCTACTCAATTGATAATCAATGCAAGGCATGGGTCTTCTTAATATTTTTTAAGGATAAAAACTGTGTAGGTATATAAATGTTTTAAAAAAATAATGATGTCTCTTGATATACCAATGCTAAAATAAGGAAAAAAAAATAGTTTGGATCAGACATGTACCGGTATTTAAATTTCTAATAGATCTAGACTAACAATAATAAATCTGTGCAAAAATAAATATTTTACCAATTGATGTTGCTTAGCGCAATTTCATGCTTTTAGCTTTCTTAATACACTATGATCCTAACAAACTTGCCTGAACCATTTGGAAAAAATAAAAGAGGAGGGGGGTATTTGTGTGAATGTTACCGTCATGCTTTTTAAATGCATAAAAAAGTTATTAAAAATTGTTAGAACTAGAGGCCCTATCCTCCTCAAAGGGACTAACTCAATTTATACCACATCTGTCAAATTCAGTTACTTTTTCTTGTTCGATACGAAACAAAATCATTAATTACCAATAGTTTATTAACTAATTGGTTAATTTTTTTATTGATTTTTATTTTGTCAGGTACTAGAAATAATTTTCAAATAATTGTGAAAAATTTCAACTTGATCCGAGATCAGGTGCAAGAGAAATAATGTACACTAACATTTTACCAGACAGACAGAGTGAATCAATTTAAGCTTTGTATAAAATATTTCACTCCTTGGAGACACAGTAGGTTTCGTTGTAAACAATTTTTACTTATTTTCATATTTATTGATTACACATTCTCCTAACCAGGATTCAACAAACTATTAATGTAATATACAGCTATGTGGTACTGGGAATGTCAGTCAGACCATCAAGTCATAGACATAACGGTTAAAAGATTGAACTTCCAAATTAAAATGAAAGATACATTTTGCTTTTCATAATTTCCACTTCCACACAACTTAAAATACTATTGAATGTAAAAAATAAATTGCCAGTGTTAGTGTAAATAAAATTTTCTATCAAAACACACCCTTTCAATAAACTATATAAAGCTGGAACAAAGGTGGACCGAATTCTGTTTCCATTCAGTGTTAGCAAATTGATTTATTGATATTTCTCATTAGACTATGTTTTAAGCAATATATTGATAGTGAGGCATCTACTTATTAATTATTATTAATTATTAATCTACTTATTAATTATTATTAATTATTAATCTACTTATTAATTATTATTAATTATTAATCTACTTATCAATTATCAGTTATAGGCTAAATGAACTTTCTCTAATTTTCTAACAGTTTCAATTGAGGAACATCTTCTTTAAAGAATAATACTTTAATGCATACAAATTTATATATTTATAATTATTCTAAAGTGTGTAGGTAATGAAACTTCAAACATAAAATGCAGTATTTTAAATAATCCAGCACTCCAATTATTTGACAACTGATGTAATGCATTTACAAAATTGTGATCTCACCGACAAATACATATAATTTCTATAACAATTTTAAAAAAAAAGGTGGCCTTTAAGATAATTTCCTAATTAATAGTAATCAAATACACATTGCGCCCCGATTAGGAAGCAGATTGGCAAGACGTGGGGACAGTTGGAGAGACTCACCCAGAACCGAGATGCCTGGAGGAAGCTGGTTGGTGGCCTATGCCCCAGAAGGGACCACAGGCAGAGATGAGATGACACATTTGTAAATAAAATGGAAAAAACTCTTAGTAAAAGGTATTTGTACTTGTCTTTTAGCAAAACTTGATAAAATAAATAAGAAAAATATTTTTTTTAAATGCTTTTTAAAAAAAAACAAAGCTTATCTTAAGTGGAAGAATTGCCCCCCTAAAACTATATCAATTATGTAGTTATTTCCCTTATTCAATATCAAACAAAATTAATTACCGGTACCAATAATTAATTCACTAATTGAATACTTTTTTTTATTGATTCGTGTTTTGTTTGGTACAATAAATTATTGTTTAAAGTATCAAGTTGATTAAAGGGAGAAATAGCGTTAATTATTTAAGGGGACAAAATCCAACATATTTAACCATATCTGTGAATACTGAAGTATAAGTTTCCCTTGCTGGTATCAAATAAAATGATTAATTACCAGTAGTTAATTCTCTTATTGGTTACTTTTTTTTGTATTGATTTATGTTTTGTCTATGCCAATGAATAATTGTGCAAAGTTTCAACTTGATCAGAGAATGGGTGTGGGGGAAATAATGAGTACTCACTTTTTACCAGACACAGAGTGAGTTGATATAAGCTTTGTAATAGTAAACATTTCAGCTCTTGCTTGTTATATTTTAAATACCGGTACACTCAGTGACAGATTAAAAAAATGGCACTTAACAAATATATATATTTCTCAGCAAGGCCTTGTGTTAGCACAATCTTTCTGAACCTAACACACTTGATGGCTTAGCACAAACTTTCTTAACCTAGCATACTTAATGGCTCAACATAATCTTTTTGAACCTAAGACACTTGATGGCTCAGCAAAATCTTTCTGAACATAATACAAAAATGTCTCAGCACTATATTTTTTAACCTAGCACACTTTTATGGCTTATTCTCACTTTAACAAATTTGCAACAGATACATTTTTATGTCTTAAAAACACACACATATTCTACACATTTCTAAAAGATTTCACATTACATTTAAAAAATAAAAATAACCAGGCATTTAGAATTGTTAAAATCAATTATAAATTTATCTCATTTTATTGCTGATCCATACAAACCAGGCCTGGCGAAAAATGCCAGCCATGTGCTTGCAGAGAAATGACAGTACTGGACTTCTTTGAAATTTGAATGATCTAAAATGTTCCAAGTCTCCCTATTAATATTACAACCATCAGATATGTATGGCCAAATACACTGAAGTTTGTCTTGAAAGTAACGTATCCATGAACCTTTTGGAGCTGCTACATGTTCCAGGTAAAAAAAGTGTCCTCCCTGATTTAAAAAAAAATAAATATGCAACTCAAATACAAAATACAGTCTAGCCTAAAACTGCAAAGATATATCTAAATTAAAAAATTTAGTCAATATGGAAATGGAAACATGTCGCTTTATGAGTAAGGAATAAACATTTATTTATGCCCACAAGCATTGTATGAACCATGACAAAGACAGTTTCACTGTTTGCTTACATTTATTATTCTAATAAATTTACAATGAATTAAAAAATATAATTACATGACAAAATCACTATGCTTACATGCTATTGATCCTCTAATACTTTTTAAAAATCTTTTTTCAGACCTTGCAATCTATAGTGCAGATGACGTAAAGGTCATCTGTTTCTGTGGCCCAAGTTTAACAAGGGTGTCATGTGGCCACTAGTGGCCAGCACAATGACAAACCGTCTTTACTTTTCCCAACTAATGTAAGGTACCCATTACAGTTCGATGGACTCAGGGGCACCCTAAAAATCCAGAAATTCAAAATGTTTGTCTTCACCAGGATTCAAACAAACCTGAGAACCCTCAATAACCTTAAAACAAATCAGCCAAAAGTGAACTTTTTGTCATAAAAGCTTTGCACTTCATCATTAAAGGAACACTAAACTTCTTAAGAAGAACTCATTTAAAATAAGGTGGCAAGATAAAATAATCAATGAGCTAAGTAAGCAGGGTGCCAGGATATCCATTCTGTTATCAGCAGCATGTTCATAGAATGCCAGTAGGTTGACTTCCACAAGACATTCTGTATGGTGATCTAATAGAAGGCAGGAGAGCCGCTGGTCGCCCACTTTTACGGTATACGGATGTATGTAAACGTGACATGAAGCTCTTCAAAATCGACACTAGCAGCTGGGAAAAAGTAGCACTGGATAGATCAACATGGAGAGAGAGCATAAAGGAAGGATCTCGGATTGCAGATACCATACACAACAGAAGCAGAAAGAAGGGTGAAAATGCAACTGCGCCTGGTGATTACATATATGCCCAACCTGCGACCGCAGCTGTGTATCAAGGATTGGCCTCTTTAGTCACACAAGAAGTTGCAAAGGGAAAAGATTGTCTCTCGAGACGTAAAATGCCATAGATAAAGAAATCATGGGTGGCCCATGTGTCATAATCCCTCTGTTGACATGCTGATGTGATGCAAAGGAAATCTTTGCAGCACTCAGTTTCAGAAGCTGCCAAAGGGAATATCATAGTTTATACTCCCAAAGCCTGATTTTTCCTCTAGATGTCTCTTGAAGCCTTAGCATTGCGCCTGTTAAAAGGAGCAGTTTTGTCGAGTTTATCCCATTTGACGCCCCCTGGCTGTGACAACAATAAGAGCATAACCCTCCCCAGAAGTTTTTGAGCTGGGCTAACTTTCTAACTACCCATTCACATACAAAATAGTTGGAATGGATGGTCACTAGGTCTGAATCTGGGCATGTATTTTTTTTTTTTGTGGAATGTTCTTAACCTCTTTTTAAAGCTCTTTTGCATGTAAATTTGTAAATTATGAGTTTAAACTCTGCAAAGTCTTTGGTTTTTCTGGTTGATTCAGAGATCTCAACATATTTTTCATGGTATTGAAATTCTAAAGGGAGGTAGGCTAAAATGTTTATAATTTACCGGTTTTAAAATTCTTTTTATTTCTTCAACAGCATCGTTTAGTCTTCTTATTGAGCACATGGTAAACGTGCACACCACTGCATCAAAATTATCACTTGGTACATCTGGCATATTTTCTGCAAAACCTTTAATAAACTTGACAAGTCTGATATTGTTGTCTGCTTTTCTTAAATTATCAATAATATATTTTTCATTGTATGGATTAGGATCAAGGCAAGTTACTTCACTTCCAGAGGGAAAAAACTTAAAATTCATGCCACTTCCAGCGCCTATTTCTAGTATCGTAAATGCAGCATGCGTTTTAGACCTAGATTTTTCATAATTCTTCATTTGGTCAAAGAGTAATGTTTTTTCCTTCTTACAGAATTTATTGTGAACATAACTGCAAACTAGATTGCAAAGAAAAGCTTGAAATTTGGCTTTCTTGAATCCACACCAACGAAATGTAATGTAACATACAATTATCGTTGGTAAAACATAATAGATAAGTCGATTGTGGAGTTCAGCATCTGCTTCTGCCATTTTACTATAGTAAATATATATTATATATCTAGATGTGATGACTATGACTACTATGACATGTCAGTTGAGTAGTAGATCTGACTCAATCTGAGCATTATGATAAAGTCTATATCTGTCTCTATGTCAATCTTCATGTCATGAAGATAGGAAAGATATGTTTACAAACATTAACTACCTATATATATAATAGATCTTATGAATCACAGAGTGATTTGAAAAGCAGTGTTGGTATTTTTTTTTTAATCTAATTTTGGGGGGGGGGGGGGTGCGCGGGTAGAATTGTTTTTTTTTACACTGAAAGCTAATCATTAATCTGCTCTTTGTAATACATTTTGATCATTAATCAATAAAATAGAGAGTAAAAGAAGAGTATAAGTTATTGATTAACATTATATGCTTGACTAGATTTGTGTGGCCTGCCCTAGAAACACGCGTAAGAAAATGTAAAGAGGAAGATTAAGAGTCTATTGTCAAAACAAATAATGTTTTTTGCCTTTTTTTTTTTTAATCTCGTCTTCAGCGGGAATGAACGGACTCGACTCAAATGTTTCTTTGTAGAGTTGAATAAATAAGAACATACTTGAAAATTGTGTACAGTGTACACCATGTTATGTAGAAGTACTACAAGTACTAGTCCAAACACTTATAAAATCAAGAACGTCATTGTGCAAAGCTCACTAGAAAGACTGAGACAAAAACCGCTTGGCTAGTATCAATGGGAGGGGGGTGGCCTCGAGTTAAACTCCCAACTCGAGCTGAGTTGTGTTTGGTGGGTGCCTAAAAGGCAGCACGGAAACCTCCCAAATATCCCCTCCCCCACGTTACTGGTCTACAATAAAGAGATTCGACCATAGCGCATTATTGAGCATGCTATAAGCATTAAAATTTGCGCTATACAAAATTAAGCAATTTAAAAAAAAATGCCTCCTAGCAATAATGAAGCATCGTACGAAATAAATAGGCCTACTAATGAGAAATGATAGACCACCATCAGCTTGATACAATAGGTTTGATTTTTAAAAAGAAATAAAAACTTTCGAGGGCGCTGCTCTAAAGGCGACCTAATTGCATCGTGACATTATTCTCAGTGGGCCTATTTGTGTTGGAAGCCTATTGTTAATAATAATGATGTAGTGAATTTCCATTTGTTTGGGAAGCGTGGTCGAGAGGCTAAGTGCGCTTGAACTTGGCTACCTAGAAGGGTATCTGTCTAAAGGCAGCACGGAAAACCAACTCCTAGATACCCCCTACTGGTCCACAAATGAGATTGGATCAAAGCGCTCTGAGCATGCTATAAGCATGAAAGTTGCGCTATATAAAAGCTATAATAATAATAATACATATATAATATCTTATATACTTTTCATTTGATTTATGGAATTCTGTCTTTAGACGTGCCCAGCTCAGATAAGTAGGCCTACCAATACCACATATCACCCTGTATACAACAACAACAAAAATGAAATGAAGACAGTGGGACATTGTGCTGGTAAATTAACGTAGCAACGGGAAATGTTGAGAGAGAGAACTGGCCCATGCTCGGCTATTCTATTTTAATATAACCTTTGTATGGGGAAAATGAGAGCCTCACTCTATGGGAACAGTCTCCAAGGGCCGGCCTTAGGCATAGGCAAACTAGGCAGCTGCCTCTCACAAGTCTAAACATTTTTTTTAGAGAAGAAATAGCGAAACTTGTGCTCAATGTTATTGTTGGGGGTACCGGTACACTAAATTTTTAATAAATTGTGTAATCTTATTTTTTCGAGTCTTATTTTTTGTTTTTCTATTTCATTTGGGGCCACCAAATTCAGTTTGCCTAGGGCCTCCAATTATCCAAGATCGGCACAAACCGGTTTTAGATAAAGTCACATAGCATCACATTACTGCAATAAATCTAAGGCAAACAACCCAAAGACAAGTCATAATCAATGATAGCTCTTCTGTAGCTGCCGTACGGAGAAAATCATATTTGTTGTAGAAAGCCACTACTTTCTGACAAGATCAGCAACTGTTTTAGAAGTACTCCAGCAATGCTTAGCAATGAAATCCTTCCTAACTTTCGATCTGAGCGGTCTCCCTTTTTCTTTTTAAATTATAGGCCTAACGATGGTTGCATTTTTTCTAGCCTGAATAGCTTATGCATGAATTCCATCTGATCCTGGTATTTCCCCAGTAGTCAGTACCACGTCATATTTATCATAATTCACCACATTACCCCATTTAAAAAAATTCGCATTAAAAACTAGATTTTTAAATTGTGAGTGTAATGGTTATTTTAAATTATTATTATTACACTTGTATACGATGGCCCAGATCGAACTTTTTGCTGAGTTGGATTTTGCAAAAGGGCTTTAATTTGCCCATCACTGCAATAACTCATTATTTTTTCTTATTTGTGATAACCAATTGCAGTTTGAGAACATTTTTAATTATATGCTTAGCGCTACAGTACCGGTGCTTAAAATATACATCATATTAATATCCATGAACTAATTATGGGTAATATAAATGCAGAGACAAATGACAGTGATTAAACCATAAACCGTGCAAACCACATACAATAGACACTGGCTAAAATGGACATGGAAAAGGTTGGTTATTTAGTTTGTAAAGGCTGAGGGAATGGCATGAAATTAATGATGGGAGATGTTTGCTGGAAACTATGGCTAACATTGAAATCCTCCATGGGTAAAAAAAAAGACCCCCTTTCATACCTTGAAATCTAGAGGGCAGATGATGTAAAAGTCACATGTTTCTGTTGCCCATGGTTAACGAGGGTGTCATGGCCAGCACAAAAAAAAATTTAAAAAAATGCATTTACTTTTTCCCCAACTAATGTCAGTTACCCATTAGAGCTGGGTGGACATACAAAAAAAATTAATTAAAAAAAATGTAAGAGTAGAACTAACTAAACCACTATACTGGTATAAAGTAATCAATGAGAATAATGATTCCAGACGACTATAAGTAATCAAAACAACTGACAAAATAAGATAAAACAAAAGGAAAACAGACTTTATTTTGATTCCAGGCAAAAATGTGACACTTTTGAGAACAAGAGGAGCAGAGTCACCTGAAGAATGTGCTCTACTTTTTAATCATTAACTTACTACCGACACCTTGCTTGATCCAATACAAATATTTTCTCATGATTTTTGAAACAAACATTTGAAAGAATTAAAGAGAGGGCAAATTTCAATATTTTCTAATATGGCATTTAAAAAATCTTATATAAAGCTGTATTAGAAAAATATTACCTCAAAGTTTGTTTTAAAACAAGCAGCAACAAAAAACAAATGAGTATAAAAAAAAAAGAGAATGTTTAGCTGAAGTAAGCTTAGCATGTTTAAAATTGTATTTAAAATGTAGACGTAAACCTTTCATTTTAACAACAAATTATTTCCATAACGATCTACCAATCTACATGGGAATGGTGGCAGACAAGCACTCCAACATTTATTAAATACTGTTATATATCTGCCCAGAAATGTGTGAAAATGTGTACGTTTTATAACAACTTTAAAAAAAAACAAAACGCTTGAATGTTAAGTTTGTTACACAAAGTAATAAACTTTTTTCTGTGTCAGTCATAATAAGTTAGAACAATACTCTCTTTAAACAAAAAGATAATTTGAATTACCATATGTACAAACACATTTTCTGGAAAGTCTGAACAAAACTTTAGATAATTGTAAAACACACCCATGCACTAAGCAAGTCATATCATAACTAAAGACCCTCAAACTCGAGACATCATGTATAGTTCCATAGATCACTTGCCCACAGGCTCTTCATAACCTTTATACTATCAGTTAAGTTTTTACAATGCTCAAGAATGTTTTAAACAAGGGCTAAAACAATAATGTAATAATGTTTTTGAACACTGTTTCTTTTATTTTGTGTGTGTGTGGGGGGGGGGGGAAAGGGGGCCCAAGGATAACAGAGAGAATGAATCTGAAAAATGAAGTATCTAAAATTTATAATTCACTTTATTAAAAATCTAATTAAACTATTTTTAAAAGTTATGAAAAATTGGTTTTCATTTATTTTAGTATAATTAATAGTTATTTAATAATTTTGAGAAACGAAAAAAACTTTGTTAAATCATTTCAAAATCATACTTTTTACATATTTTTCATAATCAGTATTATCTACTATATATATAGGTATACTCCCAGAGTACCCATAAAAAGCACATTCATAATAATGCACTTAAAAAAAAATACAATAAATAGATAAATAAAAATTGACAATACGTAACTGACATACACTACCAAATGCATAACTGAATAAAAAGTATTTAATCTATATATTAACCAACATTCTTTCACACCAACACTTCACCTAATACATATAATTTATTTACATTTATATATTTAAACAGTTCCTTGCTAAAACAAAACCAAAAAAAAAAAGACTATTTTATAGGTTTCATAAGCCAGAGTCCATCATTTAAGAAGTGTATGTTGTCGACACCGACTCCTTTGTTTTTAGATAATCTGCAGAGAATCAATGTGAAAACGATTTCTTAAACATGCATAGAAAATGGAGGGGGGGGGGGGGGGGAATGGGAGCAGTACACTATTTGTACCCTTTAATGATATCCAAGGCTTCTTTGACATAATTGCAAAAATGGATTTTCTATATTACAGGTTGTAATCACAATACTATAGGTTGACAAATTTAGAATTTTAACCCTGGCATTTGATACTGTCAGCAGTATTCTTATAGTAAAAGAAGTAACAAAAAAAGTTGTTTTAAAAGACTATTCCTCTTTTATGAAGCAGATGACATTTTGTAACAGCAATTATTTTGCTCTTAAAAAAAAAATCCTAGTTAAGTGCATGTATAAAACTAGAGTTTATAAAATTTTAGTTTGGTGATACAGCTCCAGGCATTGTAACATTAAAAGACGTAAATCTAGACTAGACTACTGGATCTAGATATATGGTATAGTCTTATAGAAGATTCGAGTTTGGCGATAGGCTTGCTGCCCTGCCTCTGCGGTGTAGATGGATGGAAACTGACATGAGAGGGGATGACTAGGCAAAATGGGTGGTGAAACAAGGCTCCCACATTGCACTGTGCGGGGATGAAAAAGAGCTGCAGCGATATGTCAACGTCCAGGTGCTGTCCCTCAAGTGGCCATTGCATAAATGGCGTGTCCTGCACAGTTAGCATGGCAGAGGTTACAGTGGTGCGGCTTTTGGCCGCGTCTAAACCCCAAGTCCGGAGTGTAAGCAAAATCAAACTCTAAGTTTAACCCCAAGTCTCACCACCCCACCAGACAGGGTGGCGGGAAGGAGGAACTCGCTGCCCACTTCAGGCTAGTAGAAGGGAGCTCTTATTCACTTTTCCTGGCCTAAGAGTTCCAAGTGTGACGCACAATTCTACTAGACAATCTCAGATGGCCTATAATATAGGTCCAGACTTAGAAGAAGAAGATGGTGTGCAATATGTTCTTGAACATCTATTTATTTGACTTTTTAATTTATACATGAAGGAATACCTGCTGATGTATGTGTGTTCAAAATACAGACTATCTAAAACTTCAGACCAAAATTAATTTTAACCAAAGTTTCCCCTGTCTGGCAAATTAGTTAGTAATGTTTTTTTAACAACATAAACATAAACTCTCAAATTTCAAGTTCCAAGTGTGACGCACAATTCTACTAGACAATCTCAGATGGCCTATAATATAGGTCCAGACTTAGAAGAAGAAGATGGTGTGCAATATGTTCTTGAACATCTATTTATTTGACTTTTTAATTTATACATGAAGGAATACCTGCTGATGTATGTGTGTTCAAAATACAGACTATCTAAAACTTCAGACCAAAATTAATTTTAACCAAAGTTTCCCCTGTCTGGCAAATTAGTTAGTAATGTTTTTTAACAACATAAACATAAACTCTCAAATTTCAAGTTCCAAGTGTGACGCACAATTCTACTAGACAATCTCAGATGGCCTATAATATAGGTCCAGACTTAGAAGAAGAAGATGGTGTGCAATATGTTCTTGAACATCTATTTATTTGACTTTTTAATTTATACATGAAGGAATACCTGCTGATGTATGTGTGTTCAAAATACAGACTATCTAAAACTTCAGACCAAAATTAATTTTAACCAAAGTTTCCCCTGTCTGGCAAATTAGTTAGTAATGTTTTTTAACAACATAAACATAAACTCTCAAATTTCAAGGAAAATAGTTAGAGCCATTTTCAAGATCCATGTCCACCACTCAGATTCCATTTTTGTTTGTTGTTTTTTTTTTACCCTTGAAGAATTTACAAGCTAATTAGAGGAATAGTATAAGAAAATATTACTTACATCTCTTCTGTGGGCATTTTGGTCAGACCTACCGCCAAAGCATGTTGTTTACCCTCAGCCATAATAGCCTAGATATTGGTTAAGTTCTATGTTTAATCAAAGTTTGAGAGATGAATTTCATTATGACAAATGTCAATTAAAGAAAAACAATTATCCTATGCAATGTAAAACCAAGGATACAACAATCTGATCTTTATCAACATTGGTCATACGAGCCCCCGGTGAAGTTAAGCCTGGACACATGATGTTGGCACCACTTAAAACAAATCGAATAGCTCCTTTGTCAACTTGCATATGCGGCAGGATAAAAGGATCTAAAAAAAAAGTTAAAATTTTATTACACAGTTTGAATTGATTTAATATTTCAACCAAAATATTTTATGCTGTTTCCTAACTAATAAAGGGGGGAAAATGTGAATTCTGTGGAATAAGTACAAACTATGTATTGATATGATTTAGACTAACCATTATTAATCCAGGCTCTACAAAGATGACTAATGCCAAAACAAAAAAAATATTAGTGAGTACTGGTACCAAAAGTTTGAGAAGAGTTGATTTAGACATTAATCATATAAGAAATATCTGGGAATATAAGCCCATAATGATCGCCTCTTAAATCAAGACAGGCCATTTATGCAGTAAGCAAATATTGGCAGAAAGTATAAGTAAAGTAAATAAACTTTTCAGACCTTGCAACTTATAGGGCAGATGGTGGAAAATTCATTTGTTTCTGTGGCCCACAGTTAACAAGGATGACATGGCCAGCACAATAACCGACAGCCTTTTTTTCCCCAACAAGTGTCAGCTTGTTGGACTCAGAGGCACCCTAAAGGCCCCAAAAAGAATTTGAAATCCCAGGATTCGAACAATTTGTTCTGAATTTAGATATTCTAAATCACAAACTACATAGCCTTGCTTGTGAATTCACACTGGTACAATTAATGTTTAACTGATGGTTTTAAAAAATCAGAATAACTTAAAAACTGATTTTTAGAAAAGTTATAAATGAAAAAAGTATTAATTTTGAAAATTATCTTTATAAATGAAAAAAGTATTAATTTTGAAAATTATCTTTATAAATGAAAAAAGTATTAATTTTGAAAATTATCTTTTATAATTTTATTAACTTAATTGTACCAAACACCAATGGGAAGCTAGAAAGCCTGTAATAGTTTTGTAGTAAAATATACTAGATCTACATTCAAATGTCCAATCTGACAAAAGAGTACCTTCTATACTTGTTTTAGCATATTAGAATGAGTGGCAAAACATTTGTTTGTTGTATAATAGCTGTTATACTTAAACTGTATTTATGAGTCAAATGGTTCAACATCATCAGCAAAGCTCTTTTTGTCAATAAAATATTATAATAAATCTTGATAACATCAAAGAAAGTAATCTGCTTACACTTATGTAGAAGTCTTAGTGAGGGATACAATGGCCCTTCACGCTGACGAAAGAAAAGAACCTCTCCAGCTTGATTACTTAACAGCTCAATGTGTTCTGTACTGAAACAGATAAATTAAAGAAACAGAGATAAACATTTACTTTTCAATAATGTCTTGGTTAGAAATAGTGAATAACTATACTCATGACTGCAAATTAAAAATGTTTAAGCTACTTAATCTTCCAGCATTCAAAGTGCATGTGTAAGGGGTAAGAGAGAGATCTCTTTTTATAGCTCTATGCGCAGGTGTTATAACTCCTGGTTAGTGCTGTCCATCATTCAGTGTAATGTTTCAATTTATGTTTTCCCAATAATTCTGAAAATTATTATAGCACTATAAATAAATAAATAAATTATATATATATATATATTATATATATGGCTCATCTAGGCATTATTGTGTAGAGAGCAGTTTCCCCCCTTCCCATGCAGCTTTTGGGTTCAAAGGAATGACAATAGCCCATATAGTATGGGGTCAGCAGTGTCTGTCAAGAGTTCTGTACAGTGTAATACAAGCTCCAAATTTTCATCAAAAGATCTGACTCCCAAAGCTTTTCTCGAGTTTGGGTTTAGCCGCAAGACTGTGGGGGTTAGAATTTTCCTTCTCCTAGGTGGGTAGGCAACAAAGGTTTTAGTCTATTTTCAATAGATATTGAGTATAATCAATTTGTATATTTACTTTTGAATAGAATCAATTTGTATATTTACCATTTAACAAGTTTCAATGGCTCCTTTTTGGGCATAATCTGATCCAAATAATCTTCAATGTGTTGAAACTGATCTAAAATCTGGTTCCGAATGCCCTTTTGAACTGATGATTTAGCAATGTTTGTGTTTCCAACATTCTCTTTATCATCGAATCTTAAAGATAATATTAAAATATGAATGCATTATACTACTAATAATAATACACATCTGTTTTAACCTTGAGAAAATTTGTCTTACAAACTAGACCAACCAAAATTAGTAAAACTTCTTAACTACAAAAAAAAAAAAAAAAAAAAAAAAATAAAAGTAATTACTGCTTTTATTTGATATACTTAATAATGATTTTATCAATTTTACTTTGTCTGAATTACTCAGAATATATTGATTTGTGTGAATGATACAATCTGAGTTGCAATCAGATATTCTCACTGACCTAATACTAGTACCTGGTAAATATATTGATATAGGATATATGCAAACTAGGAACATACATAGGAGGGATGAAATCATCTTCTTTTTTTAAGTAAAATCTATATTTTATAACTATATTAGTTTTTTTGTGTGGAAAACAATGAAATATGAAATATAAAATATAATATAAATTGTACAAAATTATTAATAGAATAATGGATGTGGAAAAAACCAGAGTATATTAATGCAAGCATATAAACATTATACATTATGGCTAACATGCACTATATATGCATAAATTATGATAACAAATTATGAAACCGTAAATCATGAAAACACTAGCAAACATCATTAAGTTTAATATAAATGTAAATGAGCTATAACATAAAATACACAGAGGAAGTTACAATTCAGGGTTAGAAGCACTTTTCCATGACAAAATTTTAGGAGGTTTTTAAAGGATGAAATGTATGATGTATAACAGTGTATATATATATATATAATATATATATATATGATACATTGTAAAACATATACAAAACTATGAATTTATCAAATCAATTATTGTTACTTGAGTTTGGAAATAATAAATATCTTGCCAACATCCCACCCAGAACAGAAACAATGTCAGCAGCTGTGTCCACAGAAAATATATAATGAAAGTTATCATTTACTCAAGTAACAACTTCACTGTCATCCCAAAGCCTCAAACAAACATTTTTTTAATCAAAGATTTAATAAGAACATTACAAATGGTTGCTATTCCATTTTTTTAAAAATAAGAAACATTCTTAGAGATGCCTTCATGCCTTCTCTGTGGTGGAAATGTACATTTTTAGTTCCTATGTGTATCTTATAGATACTAGAGTTATGGTGTGCATTTGAGGTAATGTTTTATTCTTTTATTAACTGTGCTTAAATCCTCCTCATAAACAAAGCCTGTAATATACTGGCCTATTTGTATGTTTAGTTGACATTTGCTTACTAATTAATGGATGCGAGGGGGGGAGGGGTATTCGACCTATTAGCGTTTTTTTTTTCAAGCACTATTTCTTTTTCAACTATGTAGTTTCCCTGGCTTTTACAATCGCAATAACTATTACAGACTTTTCACAGCTGTGTTCGAAATATTTTCGTCAAATCTAGACTCTTGATCTAAGTCACTAAAATTCACGGAGTTTGCAGGTTAGGTGCGAATTATCTTAACTAGATCTAACTAATATCTAAATCTAGATACTATTTCTAGCTAGATGATTTACGAACTTTCCATGCGAAGTCACACTTACAACAAGAAGACTTTAGGTGATGGAGGGCCTGGAGGGATGTAGCCACAGATTATTCTAGTAATTGCTCTAATTATAGACAATAGTCAATACAGACTAGACCTAGCGCGTCTTCAGTGGTAGCAATGAATGGAAACAACCATTTCTACACTGCCTTGAGAAAAATAATGCCAGGTGAAATGCTTGCTTGAGCCAAGGTCATTTTCAAATACGAGGTCGCCCTTCACAAGTGAGTGAAAGGCAGTGTAGACACGTCACTGGTCAGCTCATTAACAAGTGATTCGATCAGAATGCCTAGTAATGCTGTTGTTTTTTTCCCCCCACATATTTTGCAAGTAATAAGCAAAATTATATTTTCAAAAATATTGGATACAAATTTTTTTAGGAGAGTGGACAAATTTTTTGGAGAATTTTAGGAGACTTTTCATTCTTGATTCTTCATATAATACACAGGTATATATATATCATATATATATATATATATATATATATATATATATATATATATATATATGTATACGTCCCATCTGGGGCTACATAGCCACAGGAAATACTGCATTCTTCATTTATCTTCAGACTCGAAAACAAGCCTTATCAATAGATAGTTACTCATATACAACTAGAAGAAAATGAGAAGGCTGACACACTTGCCAAGAGTGGGAGAACTAACTCACAAATAAACTCTGCACTCTATCCAGAAGAATTGAAGAAATTAATTGTAAATAAAATAAATGAGAAATGGACGAGCTCTCATCCAAATCACAAGAAAGGTGACGCTTACTATAAGCTATCCCGACAAGACCAATGTCTAATCTTTCGACTCAGGACCGGACACAACAGAATGCGACAACACATGTACCGGAAGCTCAAAATTGGAACCAGTGAAATCTGCCCATGTGGAGTATAACCAGAGAATGCCGACCACGTCCTCCAAAACTGCTCTCTTTACCAGGAGGCCCGTATAAGACACAACTGGCCCCAAAACACCCCAATAGAAAGAAAACTATATGGAGAGCTCCCTGATTTGGAAACCACTGCGCAGTTCATCTCATGTATTGGTCTAGAGTCTAGTGCTCTAGTCATCTGAACACTCCAACATAACAATGAGAACGAAGAAGAAATAGATAGTTAGTGTCTTATTTAGACTTAGTTTAGTATCTCTACTAGAATTCTAGATCTAAGTAAGACTAAGTCAAGTGCCTAGTAAAGTGACCACAGACTAGATTAGTCTACTGCATCACTCTACCAATTAGATTCTATTAGGGAGTAGATCTAGCTAGATTCTAGAAAACTAGATCTATCAGTATCAGTTTATGAGTCATGATAAATTTTACTAGATCTAGCTAGTTTGGGCTAGTGCTAGTAATCTACAATATTAATAATAATATATAAATAACTTAAACTAGATATATAGAATTTAGTACAATTAGTATTCTATTATTTAAACTATAATTTTTTTTTACTAGATTAGAAATCTTAACTTAATCTAACTCATCTAGTATGATCTAGATTCTAGATTTCTAGTAGATCTACTGGGCTTACTGGGTTACCAATCTACTGATTATCTAATCTATGTCTATATTATTATTAATACAGTCTAAGATAATAATAATGTGTTAAATAATAAATAGAATCAGTTTAGATCTAGAATTAGAAACTAGTGAGTTAAGTGAGTCCAGACCAGTGACTAGACTCACTGAGTCGTCTGAGTCTGAGTAGACTCTAGACTTAGACTAGATCTACTTTTAACTTTATATAATAATTAATGAATTGATGATAATCAGATCTATTTTTCTAATTCTAGACCAGATCTAAATTTTAGATTACGTCATTTATTTAGATCTAGAGGTTAAATATCTTACTTTTTAAACATGTTTATATTTAAGTAATTAAAAACGAGTTTCTGTAGTGTAGCAAAGCCACATGAAATAACCGGAATAAATGGATAGAAAGGTAGCTCTTTAAGTTACGAAGATAAATGTTGTCTAAACTAAATTTGAGTTTCCATATAATAAGATCTAAATATACATCACAGACATATATAATATTATTATATATATTGTTGTCCATCAGTCGTTCTTTTTCATCACGTAGAATAATAATAATAATAATAAGGCTTGTCTTCGAGTCCGAAGATTAATAAGGAATGGAGTATTTCATATGGCTACGCAGCCCCAGATGTTACCTACATATTTTGCCACATCCAGATCTAGATAATAATAATAATAAGTCAAAGGGCGGTACTACTACAGACTTGCCAAATCACCAGAAAATTCCTCAGTGGAAACTGATAAAGGGATTTCGATGAATTTTGTTTCCCTTTAACAAAACTTGACCATGGCAGCGCTATAGAATTAATGCTCGTTCTTTTCTAACATAAATATAATAATAATAATAATAGGGCATACGATTCGACAATGGAAAGAAAAAAAAATCCACGGAATATTCCCAGCTTTATTAGATGGGGACAACATCGACAAAGCTGCTTCCTTGACTTGGCTAAAAGAAGGTCATATCTACCCTGAAACAGAAGGCTTTGTTACAGCAATACGAGACAGAGTAATTAGAACAAAAAATACGAGAAGCATATCCTAAAACTCAATATTGTCGACAAATGCCGAAAATGTGAAAAATGTGGGTGAGTCGATTAAACACATTATGGCAGGATGTTCAGCCATATCAGAATCAGCCTACATAGGTCGCCATAACCAAGTTGCAAAGCTAATACACCAACACTTGGCTTTGACAAACAATTTGATAGGTAAGGATACTCATCCTTATTATAAATACTCGATTCTAGTCCACTGAACATCTGCTGTACTGGGATACGCCAATTCTGACCGACAAAACGGTAGATTTCAATCGCCCTGATCTGCTGTTCGTTGATAAAAAAGAAAAAAAAACGTTACCATTATCGACATTGCCGTACCAATGTCTCATAATTTAAGAAAAACTGAGATAGAAAAACAAAGAAAATATGGGAACCTAGGCTTGGAGATAAAGCTTCTATGGAAATTATCCAAATAACAATATATATACTCCATTGTTATATCAACCGAGGGGATAATAACAACTGACCTCACAGATACCTTCAAGGCCCTTAACATTCCTAGGAACATCCTCGTTGCTTGTCAGAGGGCGGTACTGCTGCAGACCTGCCACATCACTAGAAAATTCTTGGGGGAGCTACCACCTTCTACCAAGCGCGTCCCCAGGTGGCGGATAGGGGAAAGACCCTTAGATATAAGGGTTAGCTGTGAATAGCAAATAAACAGCCGCGGACCAACTGGTTTGCAGTCATGGAGGATGAGGTGAAGTATTCCAGTGGTTAGAATATTTACTAAAAACATCTCAGAAATCCAGGGAAATGATTGCAAAAAGCGAGTATAGGGCGCTCTAACTCTAAACCCGGGTAGATGAAACCCGTTAGCTAGGGATAGCAGTTCATCTAGGAGAGAAAACTCCGAAACTAAACACCTGCTGCCTTGCAGATGATCTTGGATGATCAAAGGCTATGGGAGCACACCCAGAAAGAAAAGCAGGCTGAAGTCGGAGTCAATGGGCCTCCTGGCGCATAACACATTGACACGCAACCTCATCTATGTTGGAGTTCAGTAACGATTCTAATAGATGTGGCGTCCTGCCTGTGGAATCCCGCCGCACAGGTAGGGGGCCGGGCTCTCCGCCTCGAAGGAGCCCACACAAGCGAGCTGGTGGTTCTTCTATCTCTGCCTGTGGAGCCAGGAGCAGGGACAAGAAAGTAAATACTACTGGCCAACACTCCAAGACCAAAAGTCTAAAAATCTTACAATGGAACGCAGAGGGCATCCAAAAGAAAAAAGAAGCTCTAAAAATATTTCTGCATGAGAAAGAAATTGATGTAGCTTGCATCCAAGAAACTCATTTGAACAGTAATCTTCGTTTCTCCATTAGAGACAAGATAGAGAAATCAGACCTAAAGGAGGAATCCTCACCCTCATTAAAAATGATATCCCTACCACAGACATAACTATGCCCAACTCCTCAGAATCAGAAATAATGGGAACTAAGCTAATTCTCCCAGATGGAAATATTAATCTATTTAACTGCTACTTCCCACCAGACAAGGAAATAGAGATTGACCACATTCAAATACCTGACCAAGAAGACTGTCTAATCTTAGGAGATATGAATAGTCACTCTCAGAGCTGGGGATACCCAGACCTAAATGCCAGGGGAGAAGAAATTGAAGAATGGCAAGCAGAGAACAGACTTATCTTGCTAAATAAACCTGAGGACAAACCAACCTTTTTTTCAAGAGCCTGGCTAACATCAACCACTCCAGATCTAGCCTTTGCAACAGACAACTTATCCAAAAAGTGCACTAGAGAAGTTGCAGACCAGCTAGCCACCAGCGACCACAGACCCATATTGATCAGTATCGATACCTCCTTCAAAATATCAGAAAACTCCACCATCCCCAGATGGAACTACAAAAAAGCCAACTGGCACCTATTCTCAAAGCTCACAGACCTATATACAACTTCAATAAACTGCAAATCAAATCAGGTTAATAAGTCATTCTCAGCTTTCTCCAAAGCAATACTCCTAGCAGCTAAGGAATCAATTCCTAGAGGAGCAAGAAAAGATTATATCCCCAACTGGTCTGATCACCTTCAACAACTCCACAATGCCACTATTGAAGCCAGAAACACAGTAGAAAATAACCCTTGTATAGAAAATAACATAAATCTAAAAGCAGCTAACGCAGTTTTCAGGAAAAATTACCTTTCCGCCATGAGGAAAAGTTGGCATGAAAAAACAGAACAACTCAACGTAGATAGAGATGGCCACAAACTCTGGCGTATAGCCAAATGTCTCAACCAGGAAGAAAACAGAACAACTCCTATAGTAATAGAAAAGGACAACAAACCCCTGAAAGGCCAAGAAGCAGCAAATGAATTCATTAAGTTTTTCCAAAGCGTAGGACAAATACAAATTAATGAAAGTAGAAATAAAGATGTAAACTCAGAAATCCAAGATAAATTTAAAGAAAACAATCCAGCTTACTCCTTGGGAATGACCACTAATCTTAAAATGAAGGAACTAGATGAATCCCTAAAAGTCCTCAAACCAAAACAAGCCCCGGGCCCAGACAAAATATCAAATGACATGCTTGGGTCCTCAAGCCAAAAGAAAACTGCTACAATTATTCAATGCTAGCTGGAAATCTGGCAGAATTCCAAACATCTGGAAAAAAGCCATTATGATCCCTATACTAAAGCACGGCAAGCCAAGAAATAAACTGGATAGCTACCGTCCCATCAGCCTCACTAGCTGTACCTGCAAACTGATGGAAAGAGTGATAAATAGAAGGCTGACATGGATCCTTGAGTCAAATAACCTACTCACTGAAGCCCAGGCTGGCTTTAGAAAAGGCAGATCAACAGAAGATCAAATTGCCTTCATCACACAAGAAATAGAAGACGGCTTTCAAGAAAAGAAATCAACAACAATTGTGTGGGTTGACTTAGAAAAAGCATTTGACAAAGTCTGGGAACAAGGTCTCTTGCTCAAGCTAATCCAGCATCACATATCCCACAGAATGTACAACTGGATAAAGGAATACCTAAATAATAGAAAAGCCTTAGTTTGCATGCAAGGACAAAGAAGCCACACAGTGGGTATAAAAAATGGTGTCCCCCAAGGAGGAATCCTATCCCCAACACTTTTCCTAATATTCATAAACGATCTAAATCAAAACCTACCCAAAAAAGTTAAGAGCAGCATGTATGCAGATGACCTTGCCTTAATTAGCACAGAAGAATATGTAGGAACATCGAAATTTCGATTACAAGATGCTCTTGATAAACTCAATAATTGGTCCAAAGACTGGGGCATGTCCATTAACACAAAAAAGACAACATATACCATATTCTCACTGTCAACAAAACAACAAACAATAAAATTAACATTAGATAAGGAAGCTTTAGAAAAAAATGACAGCCCTACTTATCTTGGAGTCACCTATGACCCGAGACTAACCTGGAAAAACCAAATAGATAAAACACAGAGTAAAGGCATCCAGAGACTATCCCTCTTGAAAAAATTAGCTGGCACAGATTGGGGAGCAAATCACAACATCCTGAAAAAGACCTATACCAGTTATGTAAGACCTGTACTAGAATATGGTGCCACAGCATGGGGCTCAGCAGCCCAAACCAACCTTAGAAAAATAGACAAGGTTCAAAATATTGGTCTAAGGATAATGACAGGAGCAATCAAAACAACACCCATAAGAGCTATGGAGGAAACCGCTGCCCTGATCTCTCTGGATGAAAGAAGAGAAATAAAAATCCTTTCCCAATTCACAAAATTGGAAACCTTGAAGAGGCACCCACTCAGAACAAAAATCCACAAAACTGGCAAAAAAAAAACGTCTCAAAAGGACCAATTTCATACAGGAATCTCTAAACCTAAAAAAGAAACACCAACTTGAAAAAATTACTCTGGAATCCTCGATACACTATAATGAATCTCCACCCTGGGACGAAAGCCCTCTTCCTACTATAAGGGACCATATTGAAAATCTGATTACAGACCAACAGAGCTCAAGGAAATAGTGAACTGTTTTCTACATACCAATTACCCTAGCAATCAGTGGATCAGAGTTTACACGGATGGCTCATCCCATAAAGCCACCACTAATGGAGGAGCTGGAATACTTATCGAATGGCCAGATGGAGGAAAACTAGAAAAATCCTTTGCAACTGGAGAGCTCTCTGACAGTCACAGAGCAGAAAGGGAAGCACTAGCACTAGCTGCTACCATGCTAGCAAATCATCCAAGTTCCCCTCACTGTCAGATTGTCTTTCTAACAGACGCAAAAACAACCCTCCAAAGCCTGCAAAACTCTGATTCCCCTTATATTAAAAACCTCAGAACAGCACTCACAAAGCTCAACCACAACAGCAAAAAAACTGTCATTCAATGGATACCAGCTCACATACAACTAGCAGGAAATGAGAAGGCTGACACACTCGCCAAGAGTGGGAGAACAAACTCACAAGTAATCTCTGCTCTCTATCCAGAAGAAATGAAGAAATTAATTGTAGATAAAATAAATGAGAAATGGACGAGCTCCCATCCAAATCACAAGAAAGATGATGCTTACTATAAGCTATCCCGACAAGACCAACGTCTAATCTTTCGACTCAGGACCGGACACAACAGAATGCGACAACACATGTTCCGGAAGCTCAAAATTGGAACCAGTGAAATCTGCCCATGTGGAGTATCACCAGAAAATGCCGACCACGTCCTCCAAAACTGCTCTCTCTACCAAGAGGCCCGTATAAGACATTGGCCCCAAATCACCCCAATAGAAAGAAAACTATATGGGAGCTCCCTGATTTGGAAACCACTGCGCAGTTCATCTCATGTATTGGTCTAGTCATATGAACACTCCAACATAACAATGAGAACGATGAAGAAGAAGAAGAAGAACTAGAAAATTCACCAGTGGAAACTGATAAAGGGACTACGATGAATTTTGTTTCCCTTTAACGAAACTCGACCCTATAGCTGCGCCAGAGAATGAATAGGGGCTACTCGTTCTTTTCTAACATAATAATAATAATCTGTATTATCTATATGGAGATTGGTCTTACAATTTGTGCATTATACCAAACAAAACATGATAACTATAGAAAACCAAAATATACATTCATACCAGACTTAATCATAATTTACATGTGAAAAGTTTATATCAGATCGTTAAATTTTATTTAGTGATTTGATTGCCATGGGGACAAAAGAGTTTTTGTGTCTGATTGTCTTTGCTATCGGTGTCTTGTATCTCTTTTGTGATGGTAAAATCACAAAATCCTGACCTGATTTTTTTATTTCTAGAACCTTTTTTTTTTATAAGTGTGCATGTTAAAAACCAGTGTTTCAGTGGATAGCATAAATAAATGATCATCAATGAATCTATATGTACACACCCGCCATCTTGGAAACAAATAGCCGATACATAACAAACCGACATGAGCCCATCAACACACAGACAAAGCGAAACCAACGAGGCCGTAGAGGAGGAGTTCGAGTTAAAAGCAGGAAAAGAGGACAAAGTATCTATCTGCCTCCTATTGTCTTGGCAATGTTAGATCACTAAATAACAAAATGGACGAACTTGATTGTTGCTGCAGACATTTCTACCGTGAAAGTTTGCTAATCTGTCTCACTGAAACATGGCTAAATGGAATTATTCCCGACGCATCAGTAGACTTGGATGCGTTTCTTTTGTACAGATCAGACAGAACAAGAGATAGTGGCAAAACAAGAGGAGGAGGACTGGCGCCATTTATGTCAATAAACAGTACTGTTGTGTCAACAATATTTTAATCAAAACTAAAGTGTGTACGACAGATATTGAACTACTATGTAACAATTTCAGACTATACTACCTGCCGAGAGAGTTTACACACTTTTACGTCATACTTGTGCATATAGCCTACCACCCACAGCCAACACAGAGAAAGCAACAAAACATATACTAGACATTGTGCCTCTGACTGTGACAGAAAGTTCTGCCCGACTAGTTATGGGAGATTTCAATCATCTTTCGTTAGCTCAACACTTGCCAACATATACTCAATATGTTGATTGTCCCACAAGGCACGATAAAACCTTGGACATGTGTTATAGCAACATAAAGATGGCATAGGCCTACACATCTCGATCGTTATTTCCCCTCGGAGAGTCGGACCACACAATGATCCATCTTACACCCATGTACAAACCGGTTTTAGAACAAGAAAACCAGAAGTATAGTCCATCCAGTCATGGTCTGACGACGCTATTCTGCAGCTACAAAGTTGTCTGGAGCAAACAGATTGGGACATGTTTGTAAACAACTGTCCAGACAGATAAACTTACCACAACTGTTAATTCGTACATCCAGTTCTGTGAAAACATGATTGTACCAAAGAAGGAAATTAAAACATTCAGTAATAATAGACCCTGGATGACCAACATTAAAAATTAACATTCTGTCGTCATCGAGAAGTACATAGAAGTCTATTTATAAAGCGCTGGTTATGAGTGTGCATGTGTTTTTCGTGTGTGAATGTCGTTTGTATGTGCATCAATATTATTATTGTACAGTAGTTACGCTGAGGTTGTCAATTGTAGTCAAACCGAATTCCCATTTGATTGGATCAATAAAAGTTATCTTATCTTATCTTATTTAGCTTGCTTATGTATGTTTTTATCAAACAGCTGTCCAAATGGGGCATGTTTTTTTTTGCCAATGACTTTGCCAGCAGCATTTAGGATTCTCTGGAGTTTATTTTTATTTTCAGTCTTCAGATTGCCATACAAGGCAGTGATATCAAAACTCAAAATACTGCAGGTGTGAGCGTGATAAAACATGTGATTGTAGCCTACATCTATATTCTAAGGAGACATTCCTGTTCAAACACAACGTATGTTAAGGTGGTATTTGCTTTGTATTAGAGAAAACAGACATTTTTCGTTTGTCTCACTTTGCACCCAGAGATAAGGCTAATGTTTTTTTCATGATTCATAGCGTTCTTTAATCATCCTCATCTCTCTCCATATTGTGGTTTGGGACTTGTCTACCCCGTAGTCACTGCTTTAAGATCACTCTTGGTTTCAGAATCCGTTTTCCTTGACTTCACCTGTTTTTACTATGCCTATGAATTGTTTAGAATGACTAGATTGACGTCAGGCAATGTAAAAAAAATATCTCGATTCTTCTAAAGTGGTCATTAGATAACCGTTTCGCATCTGGTCTGTTGATTTGAGACAATTACAATTTTAATGTGCTGCTAGAGTGAGGCTGGTCTATTTGTCTCATCAAAAGTGTATTATTCTGCAATGCTTCTGTCCTGTATGTCCCATCACTTTTTAAAAACTGCATATCGAATGGCTTCAGCGTTGGAAGATGGTGCCCTTCCTGGAAGCGTAGTTACTCGCAATGACAGTCAATTGATTGACTCTTAATAGATCTATCTTTACTTGTTGGCTGAAAACTTATAGGCCTACTCAATTTTTCATTACAAAGTCTAATGTTGAGGACAGTTATTTGTGTTCAAATAACTATTTTAAAGTACTATAAAATACTTAATTAAAAACTGTACACGTTATAGTGGCAATTGAAAAGTCTTTTAAATGTGTATAAATTGAAAATAAAAATAATTTTCATTCATTAATAATTCATTAACCTACCCGGTATGTGTTAAATTTTTTGTTTGTTTTGTTTACACTATCAATTAGACTTTTGTCTCTCATAATACTAACGTATGCAGATTCGGACGTGCCTCTACACACCAAAGAAAAAACAGTGTTGATTACTAGTTCAATGAGTTTAATATCTTCAAACTCAACTCAACAAAATTACTATTCCATCAATGAACATAAACGTAAATTAATTTGACAAATCTCATGAATATTAGACAAATTAGTACATGTTTAATAAAGCACCGTGAATAATTGTTGAGTAACTAATAATAAGACGTGAATAAAACACGGACGGCTAATAGTAATGTCTAATAAATAATGACCAATGACCCAGTGTAGTGTATGTGAGTGTTTATGGTGTAACAATGAGGAAAAAGGAGCGTATGGTTTTGGTTGGGTAGGCTGGTGAGTTTGGGGACACGACAATTCGTTCACTGACATTTCGTTCACCGACAAATCGTTCACGACTTTTCGTTCACGCGACTATTCGTTCACCAGACATTTCGTTCACCCGACAATTCGTTCACGCGACTATTCGCTCACGGACTATTCGCTCACAGACAACTTGTTCACCGACAACTTGTTCACCGACATTTGGTTCACGACAAATCGTTCACGCGACAAATCGTTCACTAACAATTCGTTCACAGACAAATTGTTCACAGACAAATCGTTCACTGGATATTTCCAAAAACAAAAAATTGCTTGAGATCGGGCCTGATCCGAAATTCTTTGTAAATTTTTGTTTGTTTGTTGTTAATATTTTGTTAACGAGGACAGTATGTGATAAAAAATTATACTTAAAAGAAAAAAGAGATCTTACAAGCCTAGTGGAGTGCTACACAGACTGGCTCCTCTGGAAGTAATAAAACTTTATTGGACATTGCCTATACACATGATCAATCTGTTAAACATTGAAAATATCTACTAGACACTAGTATAGTACTTTCCATCAAGTTTAAAAGAAGTTTTATTTTATTTTTATTTTAGTTACCTTGTTTCTATATGTGACCACCCATTGGTAGACTAATTTGATTGCTTGGACCTCAATAACAAATTTATTGAAACAATTTTATTTTGTTGTATTGCAATAAATTATAATTTTTTGATAGGGAACCAAAATATTTCCTAGTGTTGTATATGTAATTAGTTTTTTTCTTCTTAGATGTCTTAATTGATAAGTATCAACCTTAGACCTGTATCTAGTATGTGACGTTCAGAGTTGAACAGTGAAACCATATATTGTACCAAATCTAGTACCATTGTTAAATATCTAAATTATCTCTCGTAAAAACACTGCAAGGATTGTGGAAAAAATACTAGTGTGTCTGAGCTAGCCAGGAAAACCAGTCTCTTGGCAGAATGCATGACGCGTAGGACGTAATAATCTTCTTTTTAGAAGAAACGTCTGTATTATATAAGATAAGATTTGTTTTTGTTAATACGATATCAATAAAATGGGTATGTTAATTAAACATCTGGACCGCTATTAAGAAGATAAGCAAATATGGGTAGGTCGAACAAGACTACATGATGGACATGAGTGTAAAAGAAGGCCTACATGTTGAAAGTAAAAATGTTACCTATAGTAAAGTGAAGTCCCGTTTACATTTTTCAGCTAGCTTGTAAGATCTCTTTTTTTATTATTTTTTATTTTAAGTATAATTTGTATCACATACTGTCCTCATTAACAAAATATCAACAACAACAACAACAACGAAATTAAAGAAACTCGGATTTGACCTGATCTCTAGAAATTTTTTGCATTTGGAAATAATAGCTACAAAAGTTTTAATGTAAATAAATTAAACACGCGATGAGAATATATAATATTAACAATATGTTACTATCCAGTGAACGATTTGTCTGTGAACAATTTGTCAGTGCCGTGAACGAATAGTCGCGTGAACGATTTGTCGCGTGAACGATTTGTCGTGAACCAAATGTCGGTGAACAAGTTGTCGGTGAACAAGTTGTCTGTGAGCGAATAGTCCGTGAGCGATATGTCGCGTGAACGAATTGTCGGGTGAACGAAATGTCTAGTGAACGAATAGTCGCGTGAACGAAAAGTCGTGAACGATTTGTCGGTGAACGAAATGTCAGTGAACGAATTGTCGTGTAGTGAAACCACGAGGAGGTCTGACGTAATTCAAGAGAAATAAAAGGACTGTTGTGAAAGTTGTAGAGACGCGAGAAAGTAACGACGTATTTGCAGTGACTTAGATTTTAAATTATCATTTCATTTGTAACTACATAGCCTACATATTGTTTATATTTATAAATAGTTTGTTTTAAAAGAATTGTGTTCAAATTTATTGCATGTTTAATTCATTTAGAATTTAATACACCTACATTGATTTGTTGTCCTATCTGTTTAAAGCAGGGGTTCTCAACCTGTGGATCGCGACCCCTTTGGGGGGTCGAATGACCATTTGCCAGGGGTCGCCTAAGACCGTCGGAAAATGTTTTTCATCGGAAGTTTTTAAAATTTATTTTACTTTTTTAACGTGTTGTACCATGCTTGATATGCATATACATTCCCAATAGCGGGGGAAAGGGGAACTACTTAGTTTACATTATTATGACACAAAATATAAAGCGATTGTTAAGCATCAATAAAATAAACTAAAAAGTTGGGGTGACAAATGGGTCATTTGTAATGAAGTTATCTCTGCAAAATGCATGAGGCCGAACAAACATCCGAGCTTTGCGGATAAGGTCATCTAGTATTTTAGTTTTTAATGCTGATAAAAGAGAAAGAAATCCAGACATAGGTAGAAAAAAAACCCTAATAAAAACACATCAGCCCTTGAAGCTTTTTATTTTATGTTTCTCAGAATCGCCAGAGCTATGAAATCTCACACCATGCCAAGAGTTAATATTGCCAGGGTCTTAACTCTTGGCATGGTGTTATGATTGGAACCAAATTCTCTACTAAATTTAGTGCAATTTTATTATCTAATGACACTGTTCACAGAGGGAAAAAATGGAAAAGTAAAAGACCGCTTGGAAAAATATTTATGATGTCTGCACAGATGCTGCTGTATTTAAATGTCTGATACAGATACTGGCGGATCCAGGGGAGGGGGCGGTAGGGGCGATTGCCCCTCCCCCCACTCGGCCGATCTCCCCCCAAAGGGGGGGGGGACGACTTTTAGTATAGAATTCACACAATTTGTATACGAATTTATTACTTATGTTAATAATATATTCTAATTATTTATATTTCAACCTATTTTTAGATTATTTCGCCGCCCCCCTTCTAGTATTTTGGCCGATTTGGTAGGGTCGGGAGGGGGCGATGGCGTCAATCCGCCCCCCCCCACCATAAACTTTCGAGTGGGGGGGGGGCGGTCCTACTTTTATGGAGAAATCATAGTATGTGAACAAAATTAGTCGAATATCTATATAATATAAACAGGTGGAAGTGCGATACATGCAATCACCTTCCCCCCATCGGACAAACCAATACTTTTACTTTTTGTATTATAGTAAGAAATTACAAAATTTAAAAAAATCTGTCACTAATATAATTTATATATGCTATAAAGTAAATTCTTATATCGAGTCGCCCATACCCTATTCTTTAATGCACAATGCAATCATTAGCAGAAATTATAAAAAGGAGCGAGGATTAATCGTTTTCATTTTTCCGCCTTCCCCTTTCCAGACAGAGTTTGTGTAATTTCAGATGAATTTATCATAACTATTTTAAGAAAGACTTTGCTTTGGAAAAGTTATAATTCAAACAAAATTTTTCAATATAACAGTCACGGTTGAGATTAGTTACTCTATCTCATATTTTTCTAGTTAAATAAATTTAGGACTATAATTCACAATTTATGCTTGAATTTTATTGAATATTATTTATCGAATAATTATTTTTTTCGGCGGCGATCCTCAAAGCCTTAATCTAAATATGTGTGGTATCTTATCTTTTCAAGGAACAAATCGGTTTTATTTGCAATGCATTCAGGGACTATAAATTCATATTAGAATATTTTGAAACATTTTTCAAATGGTCCTTTATAATAGAATAAATAATAAGCTTTAGATGTCAGGAGAATGCGTTTCTGCAGTGAAGAATGCAAGAAAACGCTTTTGGCGTCGGGCTTCGCCCCGAACCCCACTAATAAATAATGAGCTGTAGATGTCAGGAAAATGCGTTTCAGCCGTGAAAAATGCAAGAAAACGCTTTTGGCGTCAGGGCTTCGCCCCGAACACCACTGATAAATAATGAGCTGTAGATGTCAGGAGAATGCGTTTCTGCAGTGAAAAATGCAAGAAAACGCTTTTGGGTGTCGGGGCTTCGCCCCGAACCCCACTGAGAAACCTTACAGCGCTCTCCCATGACTGTTTTTTTTTCGCCGAAGATTGAGAAACAGTCTTATTTATTCTCATATATCAAATATATACATATATATATATGCCGTACGCACTTTATGCATAGGGTTAGGGTTATATAGGGTTTGGAAAAAAATCGTCCCCCCACTCCAAAGTTCTGGATCCGCCAGTGGATACCTGAGATGAACTCCTATTGAAAAATCAGAGCAGGAAGGACTAGTCCTCCCGTAGTGCTCTGGCAAGAAACTTAGCCGTCCGGCGTAGTGCCTCATAGCTACCATACAAGTCGAGTGACTGCACAAGCAAGTCCCCCCTTAGCTCGCGGAGCTGGGGACACTCGTACAAGACATGCGACACTGTTTCGACGCTCTCTCCACAGTGACGGCATCGGGAGTCAAAGTTAGTGCGGAACCGGGCAAAGTATGCCCCAATAGGACAGTGTTCCGTCCTGCACTGCGCAACTAGTGACTGCTCTGACCTCCTCAGTCGCCACCATGGATCGTCGCGATCTGGGTGACGCATGCGCTGCCAGACACCACGTGCTCTGTCGGATTCCTCCCAGGACTTTAACCACTTCTCATGAATGAGTGCTCGGATTTGTGCCGTTGCTTGTAAGTACGTGCTTGGTGCTTCGAGGTGTGTGGCTGCCATTGCACCCTCCCTTGCGAGGGCGTCTGCCGTTTCATTGCCCTTCACGCCGCAATGTGAAGGCGCCCACTGCATATAAACGACAGCTCCAATAGCTCGGCGGATGTTATCTGCGGCGCCGATTGCCTCTTCTATTACGGGCGACCCTCCCCCGCCGCCACCCATAACTAGGAGACTGGAGCGAGAGTCGGTGACTAACACCACCGTAGTGGCGCTAGTCTCGCGTTCGAGCATTCGGGCCCTAATGGCCTCGAACGCTCTAGTTATCCCTTTCAGTTCGGCATCCATGGAGCATGCAGCGTAGCCGCATGGACCAGAGAGCCTATCTGGTTCAGTCCGGTCGGGGTAGACAATAAGGGCCCCATACCCCGATCTATCGGGGTCCCTCATTACCGACCCATCGGTATAACAGAATATGGCATCTGATGGGTAGGACTTTATAGTAATGGATGCCAAATTTTGGAGAATGGCAGGTGTTAATCGCCTCTTGGTGGCTCCCTCTTGCCCTAACAGGGACAGGTTTATATGTGGGGCCGGCAATCTCCTCCACGGAGGGCACGTACTGATTCTCCTAATGGGAATTCTATCAGTGGAGAGTCCAGCTGTATTTGACAAATTGGCCGCTATGTGTAGGAACGATCGCATTTTAATGCGGTTCCTCTCTCTCCACTGTCGCACTAAAATTGAGGTGGGTAGCCTAGAGTCGCCCCTTTTATAGCGCTCGTAGGCCGTAAGTACTGCCCTCTCCCTCCTAAGATATAAGGGTGCCACGTTTGTAAAGATTTCAGCAGCGTTTGTTGGGCTTGTCCTAAAGGTGCCACAAATGAACCGTAGAGCCTGTGCTTGTACCCGGTCGAGTGATTCGAGGGCAGTTTTACTAGCATATACTTGAACTGTATAGCTGTATTCGATTTGTGATCTGACTGCCCCTAGATACAATGTGCGTAGCATGTCAGCTTTGGCACCCCACTTTGTGCTGGCCAGCTTTCTTAATAACGCTAACTTCTCCGAGGCTTTTCGTTCAACTTCCTGGACGTGCTGGAGCATTGACAGTTTTCTATCCAGGGTCACCCCTAGATATTTTGGCGTATTTTCACGCTGGAGTCGCAGCCCACCGAGTTGAAGCTCGAATGGAGCCTTAAGGATGTCGATTCCTAGGCTGAACAGGGGCCAGGTCGTTTTGGCAACGTTTATCTGAATCTGCCATTTGTCGCAATACGAGGAGATGGTATGGAGGTCTGCTTGAAGTGCCGCCTGAATTTGGTCGGCTTTCTTCCCGGTTGACCAGAGGACAATATCGTCAGCATATAGCAGTTTTTTGGACCGTAGTGAGCTGGGCAAATCATTAAGAAAGGCTATGAAAAGTGTACAGGACAGGGCGGAGCCCCCGCCAGTGGATACAGAATGAGTCATTATAAGAATGCATCGCAACTAGCTGTATGTATCATCGATATATATTAGCAACAATGATTCTGCCACAAGCATTACATCAATAGCAGTGCAACTAAATATGATTTCTGGATCTATTGTTTGCAGTTATTTGAGATATTTTCGCAACATCCTCTCCCATTTCCAACAACACATTATTTTGAAACATGTTTTTTTTTTCTGCCTGCTAGTTATCAAGTCTAAATACAGAAAAAAAACTTGATGCAGAAAAAGTAATCATAATCTAGTGAAATAAAAACAAACTCAACCATGGAACTATACTAATGGAACAACAGCTCCTAGTTTTTACTAGGGGAGTGCCGTCGCGCATCATTTTCACGCATGGTGCAATATGGAGAAATTCAGGAGGATGCAAAAGAAGAAATTTACTCCTCCAGTCACATGGACTGACCTTCAATGAGAGTAAAACTTTCCTACGCTTTATTTTATTAGATCTCTAAAAACTTCATCCATTTTCTCACAATGTTTTGTGATTTATAAAATTTTCCTGAATAAAAGATCGTCACAAAAGTTATTTTTTTAAGGCCACCCCATTAAAATAGCTGTTTTCAGTACTTTCATATTTGGGTATTTTACACAAAATCTGGATTTTTTTTATGTACATGAAATCATTATCATCTGTCCCGCGTAACTAAATCCTCCACTTTTCCCGGTCACCAATGTTCTTAATTAACAAGAGAGAGAGGCTGGTCCATTATTTGCGTAGTCCAGCCAGCTTTTCTTCTGACAAACCTTTTTTCGTTTATTCTCTTAAAGGATATTTTTTTTTAAAGTTAGTCTTACAAAATACAATTCCAAACCAACTCATGCAGTTATCGTCTTTTCACAGTATTGAGGAGTCATCCTTTTTGCCAGCCAGAGTGTTAATTGGCAAAAGTAAAAAATTTATTATTTTAATTTTTTTAGTAAATATTCACAACTATATCTTTTATATAATAATATATTTTTTTTAATAATAATATCTTTTATATATACATGCTTTAATAGATCTAATAAATGATTAACGCGGCCCTACCAATATGGGTATATTAATACTTAAATCTGGGTATTTTAAATTTCGAATGCGCATTTTTAAAAAACCGAACTTATCTATAGATCTCTTATATCTCAACCTTTGCAATAACTTGGCGTGTTTGAAAATACTGTCGCAACAACACTATAGGCAATTATAGCTTAAGTTTGCTGTGTCAAAGAATCTACGTTTTCCAAGCCTAGTCTTTTTTCTTAAAATGGCATTAAGTATGCAACAGCAATAAAAAAAAACTAAATAAAAAAATGTTGTAAAAGATATACAAATTTTTTTTTATTTTACACTAAATAAAGCTCTTGCAATATGTTCAATCTCTAACCATGGAAGTAACATCAGTTATTTACATTTTGATAACGATTTCATAGCATTAGCTAAATCATATTTACCAAAGCTTATGAACGAAAATTTATGGATGGGGGGTCGCCACCAAGTGAAAAATTGTGTAAGGGGGTCGCGGAGCTACAAAGGTTGAGAACCGCTGGTTTAAAGCTACTAACGACCGAGTAACAACACCCCAATCTCCCAGACTTGTTTTACTTTTATAGTCTCCCAAATGACTTTTTACTTTTTAGTCAGTTATATAATTCTTGACCCTTTCTTCGAAGCTTCTATCTTACTGTGTTCACCTACATTTATTACATAAATATATTTTCAATTACTTTACGTCGTTTCGGTCTGATACACAACTAAAATTTTGACCCATATATCCGAACAGGTCTTCGCATATGCACATTGTGACCTCTTAAAGCGTGACACTGTTTTTGTTTTGGTTTACCGGTACTTGGATCATTACCTTTGGTCCATATTGCAGTCCGCTGTGTAGTCCATATTAAAAATAAAGCTTCCAATGATGCACTGCTTTGAATTTTTTTTTCAAGTACTAAAAATTTTATGTCATTGAGAGTCTGTGTTGTGTAAAGAATGGTACTATCTATATAGGCCTAATCAGGAAAATTATATGTTATCCTGATGTTTTTACATATGGGGATGATCTTCTTGTCTCAGTATCCTTCGTTTACTTTCTTTACTTTAGAGGTCACATTTTAGGGATTTAAAAAAAAAGATTTTAAATAAGAAAACTATAATAAAATAACAATCAATATAAACAAAAAAGATATATTAGTTCAGATATATTTTTTCATCGTAAATGTGTGTTTCAATTATTAGTTTAAGTTATATACCAAACAAAATAATTAATTACAAATAGTCATTTAACTAATTGGCTATTTTTTTTATTTTTTTTTATTGATTCTGGTTCAGGTTCAGTCAGTTACAAGAAATAATTGTGCCCAGTTTCAACTTGAGGGGAAGTTCTGGCCAAATAAACAATTTACAACCTGTGGACTGAGAACTAATGATATGCGAATTAGCTACTTATATGACATAGATCACTTTAAATACCTTGGTTTGGTAGTATGGTACTATCCTCGACAATAAACTAAATTTTACTGCAAATACTGATTATATCAGCAAAAAAGGGCAGCAAAGATTACGAATACTGAGAAAATACTGAGAAAACTGTCCTCGTTTAATGTTTTATCACGCTCACATCTGCAATATTTTAAGTTTTAATATGACTGCCTGGTATGGCAATCTAAGAATTAAAATTAAAAATAAGCTCCATAGAACCCTAAATGCTGCTGGTAAAGTCATTGGCAAAAACCTAATCCCATTTGGGCAGCTGGTTGAGAAAAACATCCATAAAAAAGCTAAACAGATTTCATGAAATGAAAAATCACCCTTTGAGTCAGGATTTGTGATTTTACCTTCACAAAATAGATACAAGACACCGATAGCAAAGACAAACAGACACAAACACTCTTTTGCCCCTGGCAATCAAATCATTAAGATATAAACTTTTCACATGTAAATTATGAGTGAACCTGGTGAGTACATTGTTTTTTTTTTAGTTACAAGGTTTTGTTAGGTGTAATGCGCAAATTGTAAGACAAATATTTCCATACGGACAATAAAGATTATTATTATTATCCAAAAATAGCAAAATATAATATTTAAAAATATATCACGGATGTAAAACTAAATCTTTTTACATTAATATGTTTCTAAAAATAGAATTAAATAGTGGCCAATAAAAAAAAAAAAAAGTAATAAAGCATTGCAATCGTATGTTGCAATTGCTTTTACATCTCTCTCTCTCTCTCTATATATATATACATATATATATATATATATATATATATATTAGCAACAGTAATCTAAGTACCGAAACATTAAACTTTATTAAAACATTAAATCGATTAATAATTAAAAAAAACTTGAATAAATTTAAACTTTTGTTAAAAGAATATTGCATACAACTATATTTATATCTAGAACTTTTGTTACAAGTAATGTCAAATATTTATTTTCTCATAATTTTATGATCAGGATATATTACAGCCCATCATCTTTGTCACAACATAAGAATTTAAGAAAAAAAAGCAACATTAATTTATCTTATCGCGTACATTCAGGTAAATAATTAGATTAGATTTTTTGTCAGCATTTTATAAAATAAAATTTTATAGATCTATTTCATTTTTTTAAAAAGTTTTCTCTTTCTGAAAAGACATTTAGTTTTTTAATAATTTTTGTAAATTAGACAAAATTGACCGGAAAAATATTCTTGTACTGCTAATGATGCTAATTTAAACACACATTTACGACGAACAAATATATCTAAACTAATATATTTTGTTTTTATTACTGCTTGTTGTTTTATTATAGTTTTCTTTTTTAAAATCTAAAAATACCTTTTATCTGCAAATATATCCTACTGTTTTTCTAATAAGTGAGCCTTATTTAGTATCTGAACTAATCACTAACATTTTTTATACTGTTCATATTTTATTATATTTAAAAAGCATTAAATTATCATAATTATATTTCAAATTTAAAAGAACACTTAAGATCTGTCATTATAAACTTAAGAAATAACTGAAGTAGAAAGTTCTTTGCATGAAATTTTGAGATTTAAATTTTTTATCATCATATCATGATTTTTTTTTTTGTTAACACATTTTTTTGCATGCTTTTATCATTTGTATAACGATTAAAAGTTGACAGCTTCTCTGCATGCGCATCATTGGCGATATAAGTTAAATTATACTATTGTTCAATATTGTAGATTGAATTGAAAAATTAAACATTTTTTCTTTATTTAACATCTCCACTGAACTTATCAACACGCCGAAGACTCTTAAGTATTTATTAATGATATGGGTAAACCCAAGAAAGGGGCCAAAGGCCACGACGAAGACATGTAAGTCTTAAAGGCTTAGGCTTAGCCAGGCCCACTGAGTGTGACTGTGAGTGTGACTTGTTCTGAGTTGTTGTCTGTTTCTAGTAAAGTAAAAGTGACAAAAGTCGTCTAAATTAAAGCCTCAGCCTGGCTTACTTCTGACTTAGATCTAGTTAATCTAGTAACTAATCTAGATAACATATTCTTCTAGAATCTAGAGACAATCTAGTCAATCTAGAGTCTAGATTAGATTTTAAAATCTATCTGAATAATGATTATGATATAATCTTATAATCTGATAAATTAATCATAAATCTATAGTCTATAGAATAATTATAGATATTAGATATAATTCTAATTAAATCTAATTTATAATTAAATTATACTATCATAGTTAAACTATCATGTCTATATTTAGTTGTTTTTTTTTTAGAGATAATAGATGAGATCTATTCAATTATCATTCTATTCTATCTACTCTACCTAATAAAGGCTAAAGGTCTACAGTTACTCTCTACCCTAGTTTTTTAGGATCTATTTCAGTATGAGTATCTCAAGTCCAAGTAACTGAATTCTGACTTCTGAATCTAGAGTTTAGATCTATCATCTAGAGTCTAGATCTACTAGAATAATTAGATTACTGAAATTAGTGACAAAAAATTTGACAGTGTCTATGAACTATGACTATTCAGATCTAGATCTAACTAATGATTAACGAGTCTAATGTCTAAAGTCTAATCATGATATATAATAATCATAAATAATGTCACTAATGAGATTCATCTAGAATCTAGATCTAAATCCTCAACATTTTAAGTAAAGCCACGCTAAAAGAAACTAAAGGCTAAAGTAAAAACAACAAATTTTACTTTAACTTTACAACTTAACTGACTTTGACTTTACTAATCTAGATCAAGTAGATCTAACTAGAGAGGTTTAGATCTAGTATCTAGACCTTGTCCTAAGCCTAAGACCAAGGACGGGAAAGAAGCTAATGTCACTCCCCTGTTTAGAAAAGGAGAAAATTCTGATTCAGGGAACTACAGACCAGTATCACTAGTATCATATGTAAAATATTAGAACACAAATAATATTAATATGATTATGAAGCAACATCATTTAAAATCACTTTGATTAGATAAACATTAACATAATGTCCTCACTCCATACCAACATGGCATTAGGCATTAGGAAATATGCGTCATGAGTCATGTGACACTCATCTAATAGGATTAATGGGATTAATTGATGATTTTCAAAGTGATTAGATAATACTAATAGTGAGAATATAGACACAATGCACTGATGATTTTTATTAGATTTTTCTAAGCCTTAGTTATTCGTTCACCACCATAGCCTGCTTAAAAAACTAAAATACTTTGGCATAAATGTCTTATTGCCTCAAATGGATTCAGGATTTTCTAATAGGAAGAGAACAAACTGTAATAATTAATGGCTCCAAATCAACACCAATAATAGTAAACTAAGGTGTACCTTATCTTTTATCGTATTAAATACAGATGTTACTTAAAAAAAGAACAGTCTTTGGCCCACTACTGTTTGTAATTTATTTATAGATGATCTGCCAAATTGCATTAGTTATGATTATTTCAGGAACAAAAGTCAGATTATAAAATGTAAAGATGATTGCATGATATATATAGAACAATATTTTGGTTTTCTATAGTTATGTTTTGTTTGGTGTAATGAACAAATTGTACGACAAATTTCTTTATGGATAATAAAGGTTATTATTATTATTATTATTATAAAAACAATACAAGATACTTAAATTTTACAAAAAGAGAATTATTACAAAAATGGGAATCATATTGGAGAAAAATGCCAGTTATTAAGAGTAGCAAAAAAGCTAAAACACATAAAAACTACTTACTTTATTCATGGTAAACCAGTCACACAGATTAAAAACTTAAAATATCTAGGTGTAATAATAAATAAAAAGTTACCATGGAATCCCCATCGCAATGACATGAGACAATCAAACAAAGGGACAATATATCAAAATCAAGGACCACGAATTTGAAAATGTCCAAACTTTTAAATATCTAGGAAGTACAATTGATTTAAAAAATGACCTACAAAAAGAAATAAAGGAAAAAATAGAAGGAGGCAACAGAGCATTTTTTTAGCACCCATCATTTACTTAAGAGCAAAATAATAAGGAAAACCAAGAAAATAATATACAAAATCATAATAAGACCAGCAGCAATGTATGCAAGTGAGACCTGGACACTGACAAAGACATCTCAAAATATACTAAATACTTGGGAATGAAAAATTCTTAGGGAAATCTATGGTGCTATACAGGATAAAACAGGGTGCATGACACACACTAACCATGCGATATATCAGTTGTATGAAGACCCACCAATATTGACCGAAATAAAAAAGAACAGACTACGTTGGGCAGGTCACCTTGAAAGAATGTCTGATAACAGAGGAGCGAAAATTTTATACAGGCAGGCAACCCAAATGCGATGGATTGATAATGTGGAGGCAGATCTGCAACAGCTTGGGGTTAGGGCGTGGAGACGAAAGGCCCAGGAGAGATCTGAATGGAAGGATGTGTTAAAGCAGGCCAGAGCCCTCCATGGGCTGTAGCGCCACTGGGATGGATGATGATGGAATCCCCATATTGATGAAATTATTAAAAAATCAATAGGGCGCTGCCACGACGACCACGTCTAAGGTTGTGACATCATGACCTGTGATGTAGCAACAAGTTATTGGTTGCAACTTCACATCAGTGTTCAGGCCTTCTATCATGATAGGTCTCGATTTACCACCTTCTAGAGTCTAGATGCAGTAATAGTGAAATACTTGAATTAGCGTCATTACACTCTAAAGGCTCTATTCTAAGAGACGTGATGCTCAATGCATTATGATATACATCTTAAAAATAATTTAAATGACTATCTTTCATTGACCCCTTAGGGCACTGATTAGTCATGCACCTTGGTGCAATGAACCCCTTCATGCCAACCTGCTAGGCCACTGATCTAGAATTCTTATCGATAGTAATAGTTAATATAAAATGTATTACTAGCATGACTTCAAAATCACAGTAGACTAGCAGATCTTGATGAGGAATTATATTTATAGATTATTAGCTATATCTAAATATCGATTCTATTTATAATTCTTACTAGATTACCAAATTTAGATTTTGATTTAAGAAATGTTTACATATTTCTCTTTAATAATGAATGACAAGTCTCTTATCTAGGTGCTGAGACTTATATCATATGTCCATATGACATACATAGTTAACAGTCATATAAATTATAAAAAATTGTAGGTTTGATATGCCTATTGTCATTATGAATTTAAAAAAAATGTTTACTTGCTGTATAAACATTTATGTTTGATCTGTTTTTATTTATTATACTATACTTAGTATACTAATAAATAGACCCTTCAGATAACAGACTTTTAGTAGACATGAAAATTGCATAGTACCATTATAAAATAGAAAACAAAATTCCAACCACACCTAATTTAACCTTGTATGATGATTTATTTCACTGTCAATTAGTGAGGATAATGAGGAGGTTAAAACCCAACAGATGGAAAAAAAATCAACCCAAGAACCCAGTTCTAATGTCGCAGGAAAAAAGGACAAGAAAAAGAAAAAGGGGAAAACTCGTGACGATGATGACGATTGGTAATTTATTTCTAATATACTTAGAATATTTGTAAAAATAAATAAATAAATTTGTCATTAAAACTTATCAAAACCAGGACAAATGGTATATTTTGTGCTATGTAAGGTATTTTTAAAATGTTATTTTTTTTATTAAGAGTATTTTTTGGGAGGCTGTTTCCTAGAAGCCATGCAGGAGATTCAAAGTAAACTTTACTAAATTTTGGATTGGATTTTTATGTGGCTAAGCGATTATAAAAGGGAAAGGAATTATTGGTGGCTTCTATTTAAATATATATATATGCTGTTATTCATTCATAAATCTTGAACTTAAAGCAACTATTATTATTATTTTAATTGTCTATATTTGTTGAAGATAAAATTAAAGCAATCAGTTCCAGATCATTATGTCATTTGCCATTTTTTTGTGATAAGTGGCTGTAGGCAGTAATAACAGCATTATAAATTGTAAAATTATCTTCTCAAGTGATATATCCTAAGAGGACTCAGACTTATAACTAAATAGCTTATAATTTCTTTTCATTACAGGGAAATTGAAAAAGAGCTTAAAGCACTTTCACTTGAGGCAAATGGGGGAGCTTTGGAAGAGGATGAAGATGATGCCCCTGCACCTGTTGTGAGCAAAAAGAAGGTACCAGAATTAAGACATTGTAGAACTTGTCATTTATTTAGTTTAATTTAAGTTTGGCAATCGGTTTATTTGGTTCTCCAAAATAATAAAATTGTATGAGACTTACAACTTTGAAGACACAGTATAGTAAATATTAATCTGGATAAGTTGACAGTCATGGGAAGTTTTAGTGCTTCATTGAAATTGAAAAATAATTATTCCCAGCACAAGTTAAGGAAGAACTGGGTTAAAAAAATTTTTTTTTCATTGGTTCTAAGTTAGGAAATTGGTCAGTAAGAATTCCAGTCATGGATTATACAAATTTAATTGATACCACACAGTGGCCATGAATAGTCTCAAAATATAATTTTCAGTAGTTGCCTTATTTTAAAAAATCTACTTATTTCATTACATTACTATTATTTTAAAGATATACTGCTTGTGGTTATCACTTGGAAAAGTGTTTCAGGCCTTTACGAAATTCTTTTGACAAGCACACTCTGTCCTTTAATTTATATTGTTTATCAGTTCTTGTTCCTCTTGGTTTACTTTAGGATAAAAAGAAGACTAAAGGAATCTCAGCATTTCAACTGTTGGAGGGCTTGGGCGACTCAGACACAGCTGACAAAAGTGACAAAGCCAGTGATGTAAGAATAAGAGCAGCTTTATAAACCTTAATTAACTCTTTCTCTCCTAATAGACAATACCATCATTGATTTTACCCCACTCTGCAGCCTAATTGACGATATTATCGTCAATGCTTAAAATGTCAGTAGTTTTGTTTTCTTTCCTCCCAAAATCTTTTAAATTGCTTATAATTTAATTTTGAATAATCTCTTTGGAAAAAATACAGATTTGTTTACATTTTCTTTGTATTTTTACCAAAAACAATTTTTTTAAAGAGTAGGGGCTAAATAAAAGGCTCCATTTTAAAAAATTTTAAATATTAGATTGCTTTATATAAAAAAAAAAATAGCAACGCATTGTAGTCAAAGCTAAGCATTAGGAATAGTGTTATACTAGTCAACCGGCGGCATAGCATACGCCGCTATTTTGCAGGGCCGGTCTTAGGCCACTGCAACCTATGTGACCGAAGGATCCGCACTTTCATGGAAGCACTAATTCAAGGTGTATGTGTAAAATAGCAAAGCATTTCATTTGTGCATTATAATTAACTAGTCGACCCACGGGGTAGCATACACAGCTATTTTGCAGGGCTTAGGCCTTTGCAACCTATGTGACAGCAGTGGGACCTGCGCTAATTCTAGGTGTAAATTATTAAATTAAAGCATTTTATAACTGCTGCTTCCTGATTTACCAGGAGCTCCTGGAAATTTTCTGAAATTGCAAAATATACGAAAAAGTCTATATATATAGATTATATAGATTATAATTACTTTTATATTTGTATATTATATATTTATTTACTATATCTAATGAATTTTTTTAAGGATGAAAAGGACAGTATTGTTATTGAAACTGTGGTACCAGAAACTAACAAATCGAAAAAGAAAGAAAAAAACAAAAAGAAAGAAAAACCTACAAGTGTTCAGGATCAAGATATTGAGGCCATTATGGCTAGCCTAGAGAAGAAACCACCAGAGAAAAAAAAAGGAAAGAAATCTAAAAAGAATGAGGAGGAGGAAGATACGCCTGAACCTGCTTCTCATTTGGAACAAAAAGAAGTAGCTAAAGTTGAGCCCAAAGTAGTCACAATTGATGACTATGACAATGAAGAATATGACCGGAAAAAAAATAAAAAAGGAAAAAAGGGAAAGGTTGAAGAGGTGGAACAGGAAGTGAATGAGGTACCTAAAACAGAGCCCAAAGTGGTGACAATGGATGATTATGATGATGAAGAAGAAGACCACAAAAAGAAAAAGAAAGGGAAAAAAGGTAAAGATGCAGAAAAGGAAGAAAACAATAAAGCCGATGACAAGAAAGATGATGGTGACGAGGAGGATGATGTGGACGAGGATGGTGGTACAGTGAAAACTGCTGCACAGAAGAGAAAAGAAAAGAAAGAAAGAGAAAAACAAAAGAAATTGCTGGTTAGTAAAGCAGATTAAATATTTTTTTAATGGATTTTATCTAACTCATGTTTTACGACTGCAAGGTTTCTGAAAGTTTTTTTTTTTTAATTTCAGTTAAATTTCTAAATAAAACGAAATCAAACTTAAAATATTTATTAAATAGATTTGTCTAATCAAATGTGCTGTTCTTGTAAGATTTATTAAATAGATTTGTCTAATCAAATGTGCTGTTCTTGTAAGATTTATTAAATAGATTTGTCTAATCAAATGTGCTGTTCTTGTAAGATTTATTAAATAGATTTGTCTAATCAAATGTGCTGTTCTTGTAAGAATAGATCACCAAGTCTTTGAAGACCTTAAACTAATACACTAATTCTCTAAATTTTGCTACTATTCATTTCAGAGATATGCCAAAAACATTGGTAAAACTTTCAATAAACAAATATATTTTCTTCATTGAATACTTCTGTTGTTTATGTAGTTTCCTGAAATGCAACAATGTTCACAGAATTAGGATAGTTTTGGATACTTACTGTCACATTTATATTTGCTTTACATAACCAAAATAACAGGAGAAGCAAAAACAGAAAAAGGGAAAGAAGGAGGAAGGAGAAGTCCCCAAAAGTGAGGGGACTACTCAAAGTGCAGCTGGGACAAAACATGAAGAGCCAGAAGCTGTGGCAGCTTCTGCAGTAGCGCCAGATGCTTCGGAAAGTAAAGAAAGCACTCCAGATAATGAGGGGGACAAAGAAGGTAACTCTCTAATTTAAAACTGATTTGGCTTCAGATTTTCATTTAAGTCCTTGCATTTAAAGGAATTTTTAAATATTAAGTAAACTACATAACTTGTGTATATGTGTAATAAAATGTTTTCCTATGTATACATAGAATAAAATGTTTTCATAATTCTTTATTTTTTAATGTTTATTTTTTTAATAAGATTAGTTATAATTTATTTTTGGTTTTGGTAGCTAAACTATACGTTTAGAATATCCAGGGTTTTCCCCCATTTCATTGTTTTTCTTTACACTCCCCCCCTCCCCCCCCCCCCCCCCCCCCGGCAAAAAAAATTTAGAAAATACAAAAGATGGAAAAAAGAAAAAGAAAGTTGCCAAGAAGGGAGCAAAGGAAGAGAAAGAGAAAGAGGGTGCAAAGCCTAGTAAAAAGGTAAGCCTTGGACAGTCATTTGATATGAGAAAAGTGTTACTTGCTTTTGTTTTAGCTCAAAATGTTTTCTAGATTTTATTTAGAGATGCAAATAATGTCCACTAAACTTTCTCCAATACTTTATTTCTGTATTCTGCAAAATGTCCACTATATTTATTCTGTATACTGCAAAATCATGTCCACCATATTTATTCCTGTATACTGCAGCTTGCCCTGATTAAAGAGCATCTGAAAAAGATTCAGGAAGAAGAACAAAAAGCCAAAGAAGAGGCAGAAAGATTGAGGCTATTGGAAGAAGAGAGAATTCGTAAATTAGAAGAAGAGGTAAGCTCTTGTTCATTTCACGATGAAACACACTTCCACTTACATATTGGCTTATCCCCATAGCTGATCTAAAAATAACTTCTCTTTTTAGATGTTTGTGCTCTTATTTCTGTCACACTTTTATGCTCATTAAGCTTATAATAGTATGATGAAGAAATAGTTTTCATTTTGACTGGCAGAAACGTCTGGAAGAGGAGAGAAGGTTAAAGAAAAAATTGAAGAAGAAAGAGAGAGAAGAGAGATTAAAAAAAGAAGGAAAGTTTCTGACAGAGAAACAGAAACAAGATAAGAGGAGACTGGAACAAATGTTGGAGTCTATGAAAGGAACAGGTTAGATACCACAGTCAGATTGAGCCATGAATGAGATATTTTCATTTTTATTGTCTTCTCTATGTCAACTAAATTTCAATGATTTAAAAAACTGAAAAGCTTTTTTTTTAAATGTTTAAGCAAAATATAATATGAGGTGTTAAGAGTTTTTTTTTTTTTTTAATAATGATTTGAAAAAGCTTTAAAAATATAAAATATCATTTATATGTTTTGTTCAAAATGCCAGTGTTTCAGCACAGGTACAAATATTTTTATCTATTTTCCCAATGCTCTTATCGAAGGGGTGTGGTGGTGGCCAAACATAGTGCATATCTTTGTGAAATTTATTTTTACCATTAGTGAGACAACATAATAGCCACAATGTTTTTGTCTGGCGTCTTCTTTAAGGTTTTAGACTATTGGTTTTTTTTTATTCTTAATCTGTGAAGGTGCTGAGCTGCCCCCCAAAGAAGAAGCTCCTGATGTGCCAAAAAAGAGACCAATTTATCAGAAAAAGAAAAAAACACAAGGTATGATTGTTCATTTTAATATAAGCATAATCAGTTTTTATGATCAGTTATAATATTCATCATATGTATATATATTGTCATCAGTTTAAAAAATATCAGTTAATTCTTCTTCTTCATCGTTCTCATTGTTATGTTGGAGTGTTCATATGACTAGACCAATACATGAGATGAACTGCGCAGTGGTTTCCAAATCAGGGAGCTCTCCATATAGTTTTCTTTCTATTGGGGCCTCTTGGTAGAGAGAGCAGTTTTGGAGGACGTGGTCGGCATTTTCTGGTGATACTCCACATGGGCAGATTTCACTGGTTCCAATTTTGAGCTTCCGGAACATGTGTTGTCGCATTCTGTTGTGTCCGGTCCTGAGTCGAAAGATTAGACGTTGGTCTTGTCGGGTGTTACGTGCGCATCTTAGTGTGAATGTGAAATGGTGCAATTGCGTGTTGAAAGAAGGGAAGACCGAAATGGAGGACTATGAACAAGGAAGTGTTTTCAGTGTTAATAAAGATTAAAGTATTTATAAACTGTGATTTGTCGTTTACATGTCTAAAGAGTCTCATCGAATATGAAAACGTAACAAGTGGCGCCCAACGCAAAGGTAAAACCTACGTAGTCCTTTATACACAGTTGATCTCCTGTCAACAGACAGTAGAGATATCATATTATATAGTCTAGATCTAGTGACAGGATACTATTCAATTTGATTAATATTATTAGAAAATGGCGGACAAGGCTGAGGTTGCAGCGTTGAAAGAAGAGGGAAGGTTGTTGGAGCTGGAAGGGGCAGAACTAAGAAAGTACGTACAAGAAAGGTTGATGGAGAGGGAGAGATTAGCAATGGAAAGAGAAAAAGAAAAGGAGAGATTAGCGATGGAAAGAGAAAAAGAAAAGGAGAGATTAGACATGGAGGACAAAAGAGAAAGAGAAAAAGAAAAGGAAAGATTAGACAAGGAGGACAAAAGAGAAAGAGAAAAGATAGCCATTGAAAAGGAGAAGAAAAACGAATTAGTCGCCATTGAAAGAGAAAGATTAGCGTTTGAAAAAGAGACAGCAGAGAAAAAGTTAAAAACAGACCAAGGAAAAGAGAATGATAAAAGAAAGAGTGACTCTACAGGGAATAAACTGGCAAAATATAAAGGTTTGATATTCAACGAAGACAAAATGGACATAGACATTTTTTTGAAGAAGTTCGAAATAGAAATGAGAGAATTGGAATACCCTGAAGACAAATGGACATTCTTATTGTCGAGATCATTTACAGCGGAGGTGCCCTCAAAAATATGTATGAACCAGGGTAACTACAGCATTGTGAAAGAACAACTACTTCGAACTTTCGGGAAAACAGAAGCTTTCTATCGCCAACAGTTTGTTAATTGTGAGATAGAACCAGAGGATGACCCGCAGACCTTCCTGGACAAAATGAGCAGCCATTTCGATAACTGGATAGAAACTGCTGAGGTAGAAAAAACCTTTGACAGTCTTAAGACATTTCTCATGCTGGACAAAGTGATGTATGAGTGTCAGGAGGAATTAAAAATATTTCTGTTGGAGAGGAAACCGAAATCCATAGAAGACATAGTAAGACTGATAAGGGTTTATAAAGTGGCTCATCCCGAGAAGAAATTATCTAGAGGCAGTGATATAGAAGAAATAGTTGCCTTTAACAGAACATGGGAGACACAGAATAACTCTCACAGAACAAGGGAGACACAGGATAGACAGTATAGAAGTGGTAAATATGAAAGACAAAATGATAGCCGCAACGGAAGATATCAAGGAAACAGACAGGAAAGAAAGGACTGGGAGAAAGGTAGAATAGAGCAAGGCTTATCATTGTCATCTGATACTGGAACATTGGAGATTTTTCAGACATTCGTAGGGAACAAGGCAGCCAAGACCATCAGGGATACAGGGAGCACTATTATTGGAGTGAATAAGGATTTAGTGGAAGACCATGAATATACAGGCGAATCTAGGAAGTGTGTTATGTTTAATGGGAATATTGTACAATTACCGATTGCTAAAGTTAGTATAGACACACCGTATTTTAAGGGGACAGTGGAAGCTTGTGTTGTAGATCAGGGTGAGATAGATTTAATTATTGGGAATATTCATGGGGTGAAAATATGTTCAGTAAGGGAGATTGAGAATTGGAAGAAATATTATGGGATAAAGTTTACGCGAGGTAGAAATGGGGATGTGGAAGAAGACATAAGATCTCATACATCAGATGACATGGGTAGCAGAGAGCACGAGAAGAAAGAATTAACAGATAAGGTAGCAAGCAATGCAATAGGAATGGGTCCAAATCAAAGTAAAGTAAGGCAATCAGTGGTACAGGGAAAGCGATTTAAACCCACATATAGACGTACAAGTCCATACATCTTATGCTTTAATTGTGGGAGAAGGGGGCATATTAGAAGACAGTGTCAACAGTTAATTAGAATTAAGGAATCAAGGTACAATAGGGGAGAGGCGTATACGAGAAAAGAGAGGGATATTAGCAGCCTAGAAAACAGTACAGCTAGATCATTCGGTAGTAGGATCCCAATGGGACATCATTGCAAAGGAGGGAAGCGGAAAGGATGGCATGTCAATAATGTTAGAATTATATAGATATGATTAGAAAAGGTAGGACTGATGGACACTAATTATTGTTCTATTCTACAATGAATAAATATATGTGTAATGAAGTAAATATTGTTGTTACATATACATATAGGTTAAGGATACTACATTATAGAAGTTTGTAAAGGCTACATAGGAAATGTAAAAGAGTATAAATACCGGAAAGTAGATACGTAGATGTTGCACAATGTATTTAATTATGTATGGTTCTGTTGGATTATAATTATTCTATTAAAATTACATTTGTAAGAAAATTATCGAAATGATATGGTAGAAATACATAAAAAGAAACGTCAAGACTGGAATTATTATATAGGCCTGATGATACTAAGACGTAAATAGCATTGGATTAAAGCTATGGTAGCCTATGAGGAGTGTTGTTAGTTATAAACTGGGTCATGTTGTTGAGGCTACAATATACATGGAGCAAGATAGACCTTGTTTGTTAACTATTTGATTGCGACTGGAATGATGGTGTTTGTACAGGCATAAAATTATGAGTGGGGAGTTGTATTAATAGAAATATGATTACTTATAGATATATGTTAACAGAAGTGGTTTCAATTGCTCATAATAACAGTTATTATTGTGATGAATATAATTGTTATTCCATGTTGGAATTGTATTGGTATTAACATGACATTGTGTTTGATTTTGTGTAATTATTACATTATGGTTTTATATGTTACCGATTTGTTTTAACTTGGAATAGTCTGATAATATATTCAGTGATTTGTATTTTGGACGTTCGATGTGCATCGAACTTGTTAAACAGGGGGGGTGTTACGTGCGCATCTTAGTGTGAATGTGAAATGGTGCAATTGCGTGTTGAAAGAAGGGAAGACCGAAATGGAGGACTATGAACAAGGAAGTGTTTTCAGTGTTAATAAAGATTAAAGTATTTATAAACTGTGATTTGTCGTTTACATGTCTAAAGAGTCTCATCGAATATGAAAACGTAACATCAGGATAGCTTATAGTAAGCATCATCTTTCTTGTGATTTGGATGGGAGCTCGTCCATTTCTCATTTATTTTATCTACAATTAATTTCTTCATTTCTTCTGGATAGAGTGCAGAGTTTACTTGTGAGTTTGTTCTCCCACTCTTGGCGAGTGTGTCAGCCTTCTCATTTCCTGCTAGTTGTATGTGAGCTGGTATCCATTGAATAACAGTTTTTTTGCTGTTGTGGTTGAGCTTTGTGAGTGCTGTTCTGAGGTTTTTAATATAAGGGGAATCAGAGTTTTGCAGGCTTTGGAGGGTTGTTTTTGCGTCTGTTAGAAAGACAATCTGACTGTGAGGGGAACTTGGATGATTTGCTAGCATGGTAGCAGCTAGTGCTAGTGCTTCCCTTTCTGCTCTGTGACTGTCAGAGAGCTCTCCAGTTGCAAAGGATTTTTCTAGTTTTCCTCCATCTGGCCATTCGATAAGTATTCCAGCTCCTCCATTAGTGGTGGCTTTATGGGATGAGCCATCCGTGTAAACTCTGATCCACTGATTGCTAGGGTAATTGGTATGTAGAAAACAGTTCACTATTTCCTCGAGCTCTGTTGGTCTGTAATCAGATTTTCTTTTTATGTTTTCAATATGGTCCCTTATAGTAGGAAGAGGGCTTTCGTCCCAGGGTGGAGATTCATTATAGTGTATTGAGGATTCCAGAGTAATTTTTTCAAGTTGGTGTTTCTTTTTTAGGTTTAGAGATTCCTGTATGAAATTGGTCCTTTTGAGACGTTTTTTTGTGCCAGTTTTGTGGATTTTTGTTCTGAGTGGGTGCCTCTCCAAGGTTTCCAATTTAGTGAATTGGGAAAGGATTTTTATTTCTCTTCTTTCATCCAGAGAGATCAGGGCAGCGGTTTCCTCCATAGCTCTTATGGGTGTTGTTTTGATTGCTCCTGTCATTATCCTTAGACCAATATTTTGAACCTTGTCTATTTTTCTTAGGTTGGTTTGGGCTGCTGAGCCCCATGCTGTGGCACCATATTCTAGTACAGGTCTTACATAACTGGTATAGGTCTTTTTCAGGATGTTGTGATTAGCTCCCCAATCTGTGCCAGCTAATTTTTTCAAGAGGGATAGTCTCTGGATGCCTTTGCTCTGTGTTTTATCTATTTGGTTTTTCCAGGTTAGTCTCGGGTCATAGGTGACTCCAAGATAAGTAGGGCTGTCATTTTTTTCTAAAGCTTCCTTATCTAATGTTAATTTTATTGTTTGTTGTTTTGTTGACAGTGAGAATATGGTATATGTTGTCTTTTTTGTGTTAATGGACATGCCCCAGTCTTTGGACCAATTATTGAGTTTATCAAGAGCATCTTGTAATCGAAATTTCGATGTTCCTACATATTCTTCTGTGCTAATTAAGGCAAGGTCATCTGCATACATGCTGCTCTTAACTTTTTTGGGTAGGTTTTGATTTAGATCGTTTATGAATATTAGGAAAAGTGTTGGGGATAGGACTCCTCCTTGTGGGACACCATTTTTTATACCCACTGTGTGGCTTCTTTGTCCTTGCATGCAAACTAAGGCTTTTCTATTATTTAGGTATTCCTTTATCCAGTTGTACATTCTGTGGGATATGTGATGCTGGATTAGCTTGAGCAAGAGACCTTGTTCCCAGACTTTGTCAAATGCTTTTTCTAAGTCAACCCACACAATTGTTGTTGGTTTCTTTTCTTGAAAGCCGTCTTCTATTTCTTGTGTGGTAAAGGCAATTTGATCTTCTGTTGATCTGCCTTTTCTAAAGCCAGCCTGGGCTTCAGTGAGTAGGTTATTTGACTCAAGGATCCATGTCAGCCTTCTATTTATCACTCTTTCCATCAGTTTGCAAGTACAGCTAGTGAGGCTGATGGGACGGTAACTATCCAGTTTATTTCTTGGCTTGCCGTGCTTTAGTATAGGGATCATAATGGCTTTTTTCCAGATGTTTGGAATTCTGCCAGATTTCCAGCTAGCATTGAATAATTGTAGCAGTTTTCTTTTGGCTTGAGGACCCAAGTGAAGAAGCATGTCATTTGATATTTTGTCTGGGCCCGGGGCTTGTTTTGGTTTGAGGACTTTTAGGGATTCATCTAGTTCCTTCATTTTAAGATTAGTGGTCATTCCCAAGGAGTAAGCTGGATTGTTTTCTTTAAATTTATCTTGGATTTCTGAGTTTACATCTTTATTTCTACTTTCATTAATTTGTATTTGTCCTACGCTTTGGAAAAACTTAATGAATTCATTTGCTGCTTCTTGGCCTTTCAGGGGTTTGTTGTCCTTTTCTATTACTATAGAAGTTGTTCTGTTTTCTTCCTGGTTGAGACATTTGGCTATACGCCAGAGTTTGTGGCCATCTCTATCTACGTTGAGTTGTTCTGTTTTTTCATGCCAACTTTTCCTCATGGCGGAAAGGTAATTTTTCCTGAAAACTGCGTTAGCTGCTTTTAGATTTATGTTATTTTCTATACAAGGGTTATTTTCTACTGTGTTTCTGGCTTCAATAGTGGCATTGTGGAGTTGTTGAAGGTGATCAGACCAGTTGGGGATATAATCTTTTCTTGCTCCTCTAGGAATTGATTCCTTAGCTGCTAGGAGTATTGCTTTGGAGAAAGCTGAGAATGACTTATTAACCTGATTTGATTTGCAGTTTATTGAAGTTGTATATATGTCTGTGAGCTTTGAGAATAGGTGCCAGTTGGCTTTTTTGTAGTTCCATCTGGGGATGGTGGAGTTTTCTAATATTTTGAAGGAGGTATCGATACTGATCAATATGGGTCTGTGGTCACTGGTGGCTAGCTGGTCTGCAACTTCTCTAATGCACTTTTTGGATAAGTTGTCTGTTGCAAAGGCTAGATCTGGAGTGGTTGATGTTAGCCAGGCTCTTGAAAAAAAGGTTGGTTTGTCCTCAGGTTTATTTAGCAAGATAAGTCTGTTCTCTGCTTGCCATTCTTCAATTTCTTCTCCCCTGGCATTTAGGTCTGGGTATCCCCAGCTCTGAGAGTGACTATTCATATCTCCTAAGATTAGAAAGTCTTCTTGGTCAGGTATTTGTATGTGGTCAATCTCTATTTCCTTGTCTGGTGGGAAGTAGCAGTTAAATAGATTAATATTTCCATCTGGGAGAATTAGCTTAGTTCCCATTATTTCTGTTTCTGAGGAGTTGGGCATAGTTATGTCTGTGGTAGGGATGTCATTTTTAATGAGGGTGAGGATTCCTCCTTTGGGTCTGATTTCTCTATCTTGTCTGATGCAGGTGTAGCCTCTAATGGAGAAACGAAGATTACTGTTCAAATGAGTTTCTTGGATGCAAGCTACATCAATTTCTTTCTCATGCAGAAATATTTTTAGAGCTTCTTTTTTCTTTTGGATGCCCTCTGCGTTCCATTGTAAGATTTTTAGACTTTTGGTCTTGGAGTGTTGGCCAGTAGTATTTACTTTCTTGTCCCTGCTCCTGGCTCCACAGGCAGAGATAGAAGAACCACCAGCTCGCTTGTGTGGGCTCCTTCGAGGCGGAGAGCCCGGCCCCCTACCTGTGCGGCGGGATTCCACAGGCAGGACGCCACATCTATTAGAATCGTTACTGAACTCCAACATAGATGAGGTTGCGTGTCAATGTGTTATGCGCCAGGAGGCCCATTGACTCCGACTTCAGCCTGCTTTTCTTTCTGGGTGTGCTCCCATAGCCTTTGATCATCCAAGATCATCTGCAAGGCAGCAGGTGTTTAGTTACGGAGTTTTCTCTCCTAGATGAACTGCTATCCCAAGCAAACGGGTTTCATCTACCCGGGTTTAGAGTTAGAGCGCCCTATACTCGCTTTTTGCAATCATTTCCCTGGATTTCTGAGATGTTTTTAGTAAATATTCTAACCACTGGAATACTTCACCTCATCCTCCATGACTGCAAACCAGTTGGTCCGCGGCTGTTTATTTGCTATTCACAGCTAACCCTTATATCTAAGGGTCTTTCCCCTATCCGCCACCTGGGGACGCGCTTGGTAGAAGGTGGTAGCTCCCCCAAGTATCAGTTAATAATAAATTTCCTGTGAACTCAAAGTTGGTTGTGAAGTGTGATGTTTGCTTTGAAATCCTGATTGCATTCAATGCAAGGGTAGCTTGGCCTATTTACGAAATATCAATTTTAGTTACAAGAATGATATAAATAGCATCTTTATAAATCTTAACGCATACTATTGTATTGAAGAAAAATTCTAGGCTTAAAAAATTAAATTGAAAAAACAAATTTCAAAACATTAATATGAGAGTGTAATAATGGACAATAGTTTTTTTAATTGAAAAGATCTAGTGCATTTAAATTTCTCATAAACTTTCTCTAATTTTTGTTTTGTTTGATCTGAGTTGACTATCCCTATAAAAAGTAAGATTGGCTATAGAAAGATGAGTGCAATAATTTTTATTAATTAACCAATGAGAAATATCCTTAGTTTATTTGATCTAAGACGGTCGACAAATCTTGCCTGGTGCCCCAACGGTCCAACAGACTAAGGGATAGGTAAAAGATAAAAAAGGTATTTGATCTATTTATTTCAGCTCAAGCGGGTGCTAAAAGTTTGTTTGATCCCTGTATTTCAGCTCAAGCAGGTGGCGATCATGTAGAGAAGTCTCCTTCCCCCACCACACCTACCTCCACCACTGAAATATTAATCATCCCATCAGAGCCTGATGTTTCCAAAACCAGTGAGGATGTTGATGAACCAGAGATCAGCACATCTCTTGAAGCTGAAGTCATATCAGATGAAGTCAAAGAGGCCTGGGATGCTGAAAGTGACAAAGAGGAAAATGATAAAGGTTAGCTTTGACAAGGAACACCTTATTCCATACTTTTCCCCATTTGGCTTAACTGCCCTAAGAAGATAAAAAAAAAATTGTTATGCCATGGACTTTGTCGGATTAAAAAAAAAATAAAATAATAATAATAAAATTAGGCAAATAATTTTTTTAATTATTTTTTTTTTGCAAAATTAAATTAGTGAATGAAAAATTCATTTATGGTTTTCCATTTTTTTCCAATGTGGTTACACACAGGTCCATTTATTAAAAGTAGGGTTAATTAATACATCCTTTCTTTCATATCAATAGCATTGGCATTGATAATAATCCTGAAACAATCTTATTTCTGACGATGCTTATTGCACTGATATTGTAACTTGTGCTTTGTATGAATTGATTGACTCTGTTCTTGATCTCAATGCTTTGTATGAATTGATTGACTCTGTTCTTGATCTCAATCTATTCTTCATCTATTCTATAACTAGTAAATATCTATTATGACAGATTGGATGATATTGCATTGGTACATAATTTTAATGATTGGAGACTTTTAATATAAATACATTTTGAACAGAACTAGCAGACTATATGGTGTCACTATGGGGTAAGGCAATTTTTTTTTCTTTTTAGTTTCCATCCATTCTACAAAAATATTTTCATTTGCCTCCATAGGGATATTGTTGCTGGAGCTATGTAGGTTGCCATAACTTTGGTGCTTTTGTTGTCTTCAGCTATTTTTCTCATCTTATCTCTGCCTGTGGTCCCGTATGGGGCATAGGCTACCAACCAGTTTCCTCCAGGTGCCTTGGTTCTGGGTGGTTTCCACACCTTGCCTGTCTGCTTGGCATCTGCTTCCTAATGTATTTTATGTATTCCTGGGCTGTCCCCTCTTCCTCTTTCCTTGGGGGGGTTCCAGGTTAGAGCTTGCCTTGTTATGTTAGACATAGGCTTGCAAAGGGTCTGACCTATCCATCTCCAGCGTCTCTGAAGGATATCTACTCAAGGCTTGCTGCTTTGTTTCTTTTCTCAGCTATTTTTACTATCAGGATAATAAGATTAGATTTTGATCAGAATGGAACTCAATTTATTCCACCCCCTCCCATTTTTTTTTCTGTCTTCTTTTAGTTGTATATAAAGAAAAAACTAAAATGTCCACTTTGTATGTCTGATCAGATTCCAAGCCAGCTGTGCAGATTGAGAAGAATAAGGAACCTGTTAGTGTAGCTGTGGAGAAGAAAGAGGTGGAAGAGGAAGAAGAAGAGGAGGAGGAGGAGGAGGAAGATGATGAGGAAAGTGAAGAGGAGAGTGAGTCTGAAAGTGAGGAAGAAAGTAGTGAGGAGTCTGAAGATGAGGAAATGTCACCAGCTGAAAGAGGAAAAGAAAAAGTCATGGTAATTATTTGAAAAGATGATTTACAATTTAAATGTTATATTTTCCAATAACATTATGGAACTAGATTTAAAAAAAGAAATTAATTTAAAAAATGAACAATATAATCTTGCTTTCAACTTCTTCAGATTAACTTTTCCTAGTGATATTAACGCTCTTAGTGCTTACAAACCATCACATCACACAAACATAAATTTAACCCAAACTTAGCAAGCAGTCCATGTCTTAGATTGAAAAAAATTGAATTAAAAAACTGAAAATTTTTCAGAAAAGAGCAGAGAAAGCCCAAAAAGAAAGATCAATTGACAACTTGAGAGCCCCTGTTGTATGTGTCTTGGGTCATGTCGACACTGGCAAAACAAAAATTTTGGACAAGGTATGTTGTCCATATAGAAATAAAGGATTACAGAAATAAATTTTAAATATAGATTCATGGTAAATGTTATCAGTGATAAATTATTCTATCTTCGTTTTTTTAGTTGCGCAGAACCAATGTACAAGACAATGAAGCTGGTGGTATCACACAACAGATTGGTGCCACCAATGTTCCCAAAGAGGCTATCATAGAGAAAACAAAGATGTGTAAAGAGGTGGGCTATGTTCTGAAGTTCATTCAATGTGTGCTTGCCATCTTAATTGTATGTCAGCTGTCTCTACTTAAACCATCATCTCAACATTAGAAGCTGGTTGTCACCATTGGTTCTCTCAGCTGTGTTGATACATAGTTGTTGGGTTGTAACTCCAGACAGTCCACTCCAAATACTCCATTTGAAGTGAATTAGCTTTGAATAAAACTTCAACAAGCTTAAAACAGAGAACTAGTTGACAAAGATACACATATTCAACTTCTATTTAGATGTATGCAAAAACATAAATGAAATAGTGATATCTTGAACAGGTTAACCAAAATACTCATTCTGAAAAAAGAAAAACTGCATGCCTTTCTATCACTAATCTATTGCTTGTCCTTTCTCTACTTGAACTGTCACTCCCTCTGTATATTTATAACCTCATACTTTTGATTACATCAGAATCTGTGTCAGCTAATACAAACAAATTAACTGCCATAACTTTACTCAAACTGTCATCACCAATTAATTCTGTGTTTGTTTTAAAAACAAAGAAGCTGTTGTTGAAACCTCTTGTAATATTTTTCTATCTTTACACATGCTATAAATATATAAAAAAAAAGAAATATATCTAATATATAGGGTTTTTAACAATAATGAATCAGATGTGGAAAAATAACTGGTTTTGCATTGCCATGTGAAATGCTGCACTTGTCCTTAATATTCGAAATCGAAGACATTGTCATTATTATTTTATAGCTGTAAATCATGTTATAGTTGTATATCACATGATCTATAGTTGTAAATCTTATAATTTATAGCTGTAAATCACATATTTGTTTTTTTATCATGATTAAGTTTGAGAGTTGAGTTGTTCATACTATCAATTAGACTTAAGTTTCTCTAACAAGCATAACATCTACAAGTTCGCAGTGGCAGTTAATTTTAGGACCATGTTTTTTTGCTATGATGGTAACATCGCCTGGCTATCTGTATAGTTTTACTTTTCTTTAGTTAATATTTAATTTGCTATCCATGGATCTGGCTAAACATAAAAACAGTACTGTTTGTGTTACAAAAAATGTCTGATTCAAGATATGTTGATTGTAATAATATTTTGCCTATTCTACAGTTTGCTAAACAAGAGTTGAAATTACCAGGTCTTCTGATCATTGATACACCTGGCCATGAATCTTTCAGGTAACTAGAATTTTCATAATTCATTTCCAAGACTAGCTTAATATATAATAATGTTTATTTTTGTTGTTTCCCATTATTAGTTGTTAGCTTGAAATACGCTGGTTGTCTTATACATAGCATAACAATTTTTAATAATTTCTTTTGTGATATGAATTTTACATGGTTTGTAGCGCTCCTCAAAACTCCTTATCTCCTAAAAATTGAAGTTTCCTCAAATTATCATAAAATTGCAGGAATCTTCAAATTATGGCAGGATTCCTCAAATTTCCAGTCATTAAAAAAAAAATTTTGCTTATTTCTTGTTGATAATATTTATTTAAAAAATGGAGCTGGTCAAAGGGTCACATTTGGAAGATTAACTGACCAGTCATACGCGTACCTTGCTTTTTATCTGTTGCATAAATTTCAAGTGCCTTGTGATTTCATAAGGCAACGAATTGTTTTTTTCTGCTCTTATTGTTTTAACTTAAGATGATCTAGTTCTAGTGTAGTCTATTACCATAAGATAACAGTGTTATTACCACATGATAACAATGTTATCGCTACATCATATGTACTTTCTGAAAATTGCTAATAGAGAGTCGTGATAAATGAAGTGTATTTATTTTTTTTACCATTGCATATAATGTATTGTACTTTCAGTAATCTACGTGTGAGAGGTACCTCCTTGTGTGACATTGCTATTCTAGTCATTGACATCATGCATGGCTTGGAACCTCAGACCATTGAGTCTATCAATATTCTGAAAGAAAGGAAAACACCTTTTGTTGTAGCTTTGAACAAGGTAAATGATTCATGTACTCGTCATTAGTAGAGGTCAAGAAGTTGATGAAGACTTCACCAATTCATTGAGGACAAATTTAAGTTAAATGATGATTGTTTTCACATAATATAATAGCAGCTATTTACTGCTTAAAATATTTTTGTGGTTGTTTGTCACGAACTCATTTATGGACATTTCCTTTATTCTCCCTAAGATTGACAGATTGTACCAGTGGAAGCCTCAACCAACAGCAGATGTTCAAAATACAATCAAGAAACAGACTCCACACACAAAAGCTGAGTTTGATGAAAGAGCTCAACAGGTCATTGTACAGTTGGCACAAGAAGTAAGTGGGGACTATCAATATTACTTTACTAGATCAGTCTCTTGTCTAGGTATGTGACAGGTGTGTATGGAAGAGAGTTTATTCCATGATAGAGAAGGTGGACAAATTCTGGATTAGACTTTTATTTTTTGTTTGCTTTGTACTCCTAGGGTCTCAATGCTGCACTTTTCTATGACAACAAAAATCCAAAAGAGTACATTTCCCTTGTGCCCACATCAGCTCATTCTGGAGACGGTATGGGCAACTTGGTAGCACTTATTGCAGAACTGTGCCAGACATTACTGGCCAAAAGATTAATGTACAGTGCTAATTTACAAGCTGTCACCATGGAGGTAAGGCTTCTTTCTTTGGCTTCACTTAGAAAAATGTGTACTAGTGGCCTCAATAAGGAAATGTAATTTATAAAAAAAAAATTGACGACTGTTTTTAGCAGTGACTGCTTAGAGACTTCCTAACTCGCTCAGTGTTGTTTGAAAGAACTAAATACATCGTTTATAAGATTTAAAAGGCAACATTCATGCAATCTAGGTGTGAGATTTTATGAGAGTACAACTGAACTGCAGGGGCCAGCTACACTCCTTTCATTTTTTGTTTTGTTTATCTTGTAGTTGCTTCAGTGAAATTAAGCACACATTTTCTGTCATCGTTGAAATTTGTTCACTTTTTTTTTTCTTTTTGTAATGTATGCTTGAAGTCAAGCATATCAAAGGTAGATTGACTTGATATGCTTGATAATGGTTTAGTCTTATCCATTCCAGTTTACAATATTTTGTTTACTAATACTTACAAACCTTTGATTGCAAGTAACTTTTTCTTAGAAGTGTTTTCATGTTTGTATGCTCAGTAATATACTTATTACATTGTCCTCAAAAAGATGAACTTTCTATTCTTTCTCGAAACAATTGATAAGATTTATTATACTTCTCAACTAAAGAATTTCTTGGTGTTGTGAATCTTCAATAAGTGAGTGACAGAGCGTGAACTAGTAGCTGAACCTAGCATTTGATGACTAGATCTATAGGATCATTTTTCTATTTATTTGATCTGTGCCTGTCTAAACCCACAAAACTCTGATCCTCCTATAAAGCAAAATACTTTACATTTTTTAAGATGCCATTTTGTCACAGTTATGCAAGGTTGTCTTATTGACAAATAGTAATACCTGTCTATACATGTTGCATGAGAAGCTTCTTTTTTATTCTTTTTATTATTGGCTATTGGCACTCTCTAAGTTGGGAATTTATTTTATCTACATCAAAACAGCACGGCTTATCACATCATTAAGGATGCTAAGACTTTTTCATCATTTAGAAGACTAATTCTTCCAAGAAAATGATTAAGTTAATGCTAAAATGATAGGTGGCGTTAATGGCATTATTACCATCTTCTATTCCTTCTTCTGAAATGGTTGACATATTCAATTCAATATTCAATTTCTCTATGGAAAGTTCAAGCAGATTAGGCCGAAGCAGGACGTTTTGGCGACGCCGTTTTGGCGACGCCGTTTTGGCGCGAAGGTCGTTTTGGCGCGAAATACATTATGTACGTTTATGGTATTATTTCTTTTAAAAGAATTATTCATATCTATATTTTGCCTGAGTGTTAGTGTTAAGACATATTTTTCACTACTAAATGTAAATGTGTGTTTGTTTTTCACATCATTTTCTTTAATAAACATTTTGGCTTGTGTATGTATGTGTATGTGTGTATTTAGAGGCACACTTTTATTTTCAAAAAAGTTTTTTAAGATATTACTTTAAAATTAAAAACAAAATGAAACGATGATAGACAAAAAATTGATGCAATTATTTGTTTGCATTAACATTGGTTTATTTAATGACTGTATGGTATCTCCAGCTATACATACCAAACACTTGCTAATAATAAGTAAAAATATAATACATGTAAGATGTTTCTCAAAAGTCTTTAAGTTAAGTATACATAGACACCATTGTTATTCGCCTAAGTCGCTGGAATTCAAGGGTTCATTTAAAAAAAGCTACGTGCTTATTAAATTATGGTCAAATGATATCTCGCGCCAAAACGTCCCGTCTCCAAAACGGCGGCGCCAAAACGCAGAGTAAGCTTCAAGATGAAAGAGTGGTACTATTTAAGTTGGTAAGATTTATCTGAAGTTTAGGTTATACATTTACACAGAGCTTTCATTTGGCGTAACCAATGTACATATGATTCAATTCAGTGCTGCAAAGATCTATCTGCAGATGTCCAGAGCCTATTCTTTCATTTTCTGACTCTCACTTAAAGAGAGTTAGTGTTCATACTCCGCTCCTTGATAGCTAACTCAATCTCTATTCAGCTCAGATAAACTCTTCCCTCCTGTTTCAAGATTTTTTAAAAGTAGAGCATCCAAATCAAATAGGTTTTAAACATTTTAATATATATGTACTAGCCATATGTTACCCGCGGGTCTTAATTTGCGTATCACTGTCGATATAGTCACTGGGAGTGTTTTGTAAACAATTAAACGAAATAATAATTTTATAAGTATAGTGAATGTAAAAATAGCATGAATGGAGTTATCAAAATAGCTAATAGACCTAAATCCATTGTTTTCTTATAAAAACATTTGCTTGTAGGCCTACATATATTTGATTAAAATATGAAATGAATAGACTTTATTTTGTATGTTCATGTGTTAAAGTATAAAGTAGATCTATCATCTTTGAATTAGATCTTGAGTTAGAGATAGCCTAGATTTAGACTAATCTAGAGTTTAATATTGGCTTGGATAGAGTTCTTGCTGCGCGTGCGTGGAGGCACTTTTTTTGTTAGATGTACAGAATCATGAATGGAACTATTAAAATGTATGTCAATACGACTTAGCAGCTATGGCGAACGACTGTATAAAAAAATGCTTTAGGAAAACAAATTTGAATGTTAATTTGATTAAAATATGAAATGAATGGACTATAATTAGTATGTTTATGTGTTAAAGTATAAAACTATCTTTGTGAAGAGAAGTTCTATCATCTTGGAGTTGAATTAAGAGTTTTAGACCTAGGAATAGAGAGTTGTGTAACATTTCGGTCTTGTCTAATGAAAGAATGTACGCCAGGACTTCTAAATTCGCGGATATAAGGAACAAATTTATGTAAAAATGCTTTTAAAACACAAATTTGAAGGTTAATTTTATTAAATAATGAAATCAATAGACTATATTTTGTATTTTCATGTGTCAAAGTAAAAAACTATCTGTGCAAAGTGTAGTTTTAAAAATTAGATCTAGATCTTGATCCTTTCGATCTAAACATGGTAAACATATCCTTGATTCATCAAATACTAATACTTTTATAGACTTGAGCAATTTTTTTTTTTGAGGGTCCTTAGTTTGTTTCAGGGCTACTATACATACGTCACGGTTCCAGTTAGCACCCAAGGAACATTTGTGCAAAGTTTCATCAAGATTGGTCAAACGATTTTGATTTCTCTTCGGAACATACATACTCCTTGCATTCTACTTTATAGCAGGCCTATAGATTTACAAGGGCCCTGATGATTTAACGCTCATCACTAATTCTCCCACTTGCCATGGATGTACAAATATGAACAAGTTAACCTTTTTATCTCTTGCCTTGGATCTAGGACAACTAAGATATTTTCATGATTGAAACCGCAGTGGTTAAATTTGCTGGGAAAGATTTTTTATTCGCAATTTGGATTGGACCCGACATGTTTTTTTAAAGCCGACACATTGAAAAGTACAAGACAATACTTCAGTTTTAGAGCACTTTACGTTTGTGCCCAATTTCCTTTGATAACACTCTTTTAGCTCATTCTGTAGAGCATCTGACTTTAAATCTAAGGGAAAGGGGTTCAAGTCCCTTATAGCGCAACAATTTGTTTACATTTTAAAATATTTTTTAAATAGCTTTTTTTCACACAATTTAATTTTAATAATTCGATCTGCATAAAAGTTGAAACCGTAATTGATAACCTCGATTCCAAGATGAGTTTTAACACTTTATTTTAAAAAATTGATGTTTTAAAGCATTAGAGAGCCTTTCAAATGGGCCCAAATCATGTGTGTGTATGTGTCGGTGATGTGTTACAAAGTGGGTCTTTCAAAAACAAGTTTTTGTCTGAAAAAGTATAACAAATTGCGGGCTTCAAGATAGAAAAAGACGGAGAGAGAGAGAGAAGGAAAGAAACAAAGAGCGGGCATTGCATTACGTAACAGATACACTAAGTCACGTTACAATAATTCTCGGGCTAAAAAGTGTGTTAGGCGAATCATTAAAATATGGAAATATGGCCTGAAATTTCAAAGAAAAGGAAAAGGTGGGGATGTTACAGCCATAATAAACCATTAAAAGAACAAATCAACGAGCGTACTTTGTGTGTACTGCTAAAATACATATATTTATATATTTCATTTGATGAAATTTAGATATTGATATTGCTCTTTCTCTACATAACATTTCGCAATACAATGAGCCAAAGTCTAGCCTTCTATTTCTTATTTGAAAACAGTAGGGAGTCAATTTCTATTTGAATTTTTAACTACATGAATATTTGCTGGTGAGATCACACTTCCTTTGGCCACAAACTAAAAAAAATTTAGATCTATTACTTCAAAAAATATTTCACAAAATAAAATGATCAAATAGTTCAATAAAATCACGAGATGTTATTATGAGACCTGTGCAATTACCTGTTAATATCCAAAGTGTTGTATAAATATAAATATATTGTGCTAAGGGTACTTACTCTTTAAACTCAAATAGAAAATGAAAATATTCAGTTACTTCCCTTACATAAAAAAACAAACAACAATATTGTCTTATCGTCAACACGTTGTGTGTTTATTTACACGCTTTCTGATGTGTACAACTCGTGCACATTTAAAACATTTACAAGTAAACTCCAAAAGCACATGTTGTCCTTGCGGGATTCGTTTTGAATACAAACTGTTGTGAAAATTGGGCAGGTTACTAATCGTGATCGTTTGTGGACCTAGCTCTACAACTTGGCCATTTTGTAATAGGCTTGTCCAAATCACTCTCTGGAGGACACATCTTGATTTAAAAAAAAATATTTTTGGTGACAGTTTGAAGTAGAATCCAATTCATCTTTAGTACTCTTATTTAATATGTTAATTTAGTTACATTCAATCACAACCCCTTTTCTCTCTAGTGCAATTAGATCATAATGGCCAAAGTAAGAAATCCAGCCAAAGATATATATTTGTATATGGTCTCAGGAGTGTCATTTCTTTTCATAGCTCATTCTCTCCTTCTCCTTCACTCTGCTCTTCTCTCTCTCTCTCTCTCTCTTTCTCTCTCTCTCTCTCTCTCTCTTTAATCTGTGCTGAGTTAATGTTCAGGTGTGATTCTTGTCATCAGTGGTATGTGGTATGTATTGAGATGTCTATGCCGAGGCTTGTTTTCCAACTTGATGCATTCATTCAGACTTGGCTCATACCTCTAGTCACACACACACACACGCACGCACGCACACACTTCCTCTGAACTCCTCCACACTCGCATTTTCTCCAACTGTGGAATGGGGTATTGGCTCTGGGACAAGTTGAATACCCACTTGACTTCCCATGGAACTAGACGTTTGTTCAGCTGTTCAGTACGACACTTACCTTAATCAACACGCCCCCCCCCTTTACCCAATCTTTCCTCCACCCTCTCATTGCTCCCATTTTCTCCCCCCCCCCCAAATCCCTTTCATTGATACGCCTGGATGCTACATTCAATAAATGTACTTAAGTGTGTATGTGTGTATGGATGCCGGTGAAATGTAAATATTAGAAACTAAGCGCAGTATTTGTTATTTGGTTAAGATAGTAATAAGGAGCAGTATTTGATACTTGGTTAGGATAGTAATAAGGAGCAGTATTTGATACTTGGTTAGGATAGTAATAAGGAGCAGTATTTGATACTTGGTTAGGATAGTAATAAGGAGCAGTATTTGATACTTGGCTAGGATAGTAATAAGGAGCAGTATTTGATACTTGGCTAGGATAGTAATAAGGAGCAGTATTTGATACTTGGTTAGGATAGTAATAAGGAGCAGTATTTGATACTTGGTTAGGATAGTAATAAGGAGCAGTATTTGATACTTGGTTAGGATAGTAATAAGGAGCAGTATTTGATACTTGGTTAGGATAGTAATAAGGAGCAGTATTTGATACTTGGTTAGGATAGTAATAAGGAGCAGTATTTGATACTTGGTTAGGATAAGTAGAAGTTGATGTTCTTGGTTAGGATAGTAAGAAGGAGCACTATTTGATATTTGGCTAGGATAAGTAGAAGCTGATGTTCTTGGTTAGGATAGTAAGAAGGAGCATTATCTGTTACTAGGATAGGATATTAAGTAGTAGCAGTGTATGCCTATGTTTACTTGGCCATGATAGTAAGTAGTAGTACCAGTATAGGCCTTTGTTTATTTGGTCAGGATAAAAATTAGGAGCAATTTATGTTATTTGGCTAGGATAAGAAGAAGCAGTATACGTTATTTGGCCAGGACAGTAAGTATGAGCAGGATATTTGATATGGCTAGGATAAGAAGGAGCAGTATACGTTATTTGGCCAGGACAGTAAGTATGAGCAGGATATTTGATATGGCTAGGATAAGAAGGAGCAGTATACGTTATTTGGCCAGGAGAATAAGTATGAGCAGGATATTTGATATGGCTAGGATAAGAAGGAGCAGTATACGTTATTTGGCCAGGAGAATAAGTATGAGCAGGATATTTGATATGGCTAGGATAAGAAGGAGCAGTATACGTTATTTGGCCAGGAGAATAAGTATGAGCAGGATATTTGATATGGCTAGGATAAGAAGGAGCAGTATACGTTATTTGGCCAGGAGAATAAGTATGAGCAGGATATTTGATATGGCTAGGATAAGAAGGAGCAGTATACGTTATTTGGCCAGGAGAATAAGTATGAGCAGGATATTTGATATGGCTAGGATAAGAAGGAGCAGTATACGTTATTTGGCCAGGACAATAAGTATGAGCAGGATATTTTTCTTTTATTGATGAATTTGACTAATGTATGTTTAAATGAAAAAAAAAGCAAAACCTGTGCACTGTCGCTTAAAATTCTGTCTTGTTTTTATTACCTGTGGTGGGAGAGATTTTGGTGAGTAATCGCTGGACATGTGATCTAATAAGTGATCTCAAGTGCTCTCTGGACAACTTATGTAATACCTTAGCTCAGTGATGTCCAGCCTTATTCATCCTGCTAAATAAGACTTACTTAGTTAGGTCCTCCCTCGTCATTCAGCGCTTTGGGCGGCAAGCTGTCTCCACAAAGATCTGTCTTCATTCTGCAGCCCAATTTAATTTCCGGCATTCGTGTCGCGGGCCACATCAAAGATACACATAAGAAATGAAATAGACCAGGAAAAAAAAAGTGTTATTTGAACCCCGTCAATCTAGTGCTTAATTAATGGGATGTTTGACGTTGACCCCAAAACCAACTTTTGAATACCCGGCTGCATAAATTCAACACGACGCCTGGAGCACTGTTCATCTGAGAAGCGATTATTTAGCCTGGGTGTCGCTGAGACAGTCCCAATGAATAAATGTTCATCTTTAATGCTGCTAGCAAGTTGGATCATTTCTTTCTTTGGGAAACGCATCCGTAGCGGCTGATCATGTAGCGCGGCCCGGGTTTGTTTTACATAATTCGGATGTTCCTTCAGAGTTGAAGATAGTTTACTTCCTAGTCCAAACCTCCCGCAGGACGACGGGGGATGGGAACGGGCAGGGTTTGAACCCTCGACCGTCGATAAATCCGCACGACAGTCCAGCGCGCAAACCGTACGACCAGGCAGCCATCAGGTTGGGGAGAGGACAAGGTCCATCCTTTCCGTCTGCTAAGTGAAGAGTTGCAAATTTGTTTGAAAAGCGCTTTTGTCCGGATGCACTTGTGAAATCAAGTCCTCTTTGCCTAGTAGTTTTGTGTTAAGTCATGTGTGACGTCTTGTCGCATAAAATCGCCGGTCGTTCAGTTGAGACACTTGCTTTGATTTCATTAATCCAGCTTAATGTTTCAAAACCCACATTTGAACCAGTGCACTTCGCTGCTCAACACCCAAAATACTCGATACTCGCTGGACTTCTGATCTAATACGTGATCTCAAATACTCGATACTCGCTGGACATCTGATCTAATACGTGATCTCAAATACTCGCTGGACATCTCATGTGGCTCCACCTAAGACTACTTTGAAGTCTATTATGCTAAGAAACTTTTCTTACTTTACTTGACTTGTGCTAGATCTAGTTGCGTGATTTTTTTTTCTTGTCTTCCCATGATCCCGCTTATTGTTTTCCCACTTCTGCTGTCCTGTACACGTGTCTGTCCGCAGATCTCGATGCAAAACTGAAGCAAAAGAAAAAGAAAAGGTTGTATCGGGTACGAGACCGATCAAATAGGCCGACACTTCAGTGCCAGGTCAAGGTCACGTGTCCAGCTGGGCAGACGACTTTTACAAATTTATCCGCCCACTGCTCCTCCACCCCCCCCCCTTAAAAAAAAGGAACACCCCTTTTCCCTCTGAGCCCTTCCCCTCCTTCCATTCGCCCCCCCCCCCCCTCCATGTCTGCACTTTTCCATCTTTCATTTGTTTCTATGAATGGAGTCGCAGCACATGTGCAGGGAGGCGTTGCGAAGTAGAGAGGGGGGGAAAAAACATGGATCAACAGATGCATTTCCCGAAACTATTCTGAAGTGGCTGAGAACAAATTGAGCATTGGGGTGAGGGTGCGAGGTAAGGAGGGATGCTGGGGTGACCCCCGGGGTGGGAGGGCATTATAGAATTCTGTGCCAACCTTTTTTTTTTTTCGTGTACTGATTTTCTTGTGTACAGAAGTCAATAGTTTCGTGTACATGTCCCATATTACGCTCTCCAGTCTTGTAAGACGAATCCTCACTTCTAGAACATTGTATTCAAAGCGGCGTTGCTAAGGTTGAGAAGACACTGAAGAGGACCAATTAAAACAAAATAAAACCTTACACAGTCTGTGTAGATATCAACCTGCTTTGGAAGAACATGTTTAGATTGATAAGAACGTACATTTTAATAAACGTGTAATACAATGTATCAGAAGCAACCTGCTCATGTAATGATGTAATACAAAATAGAATGCATACCTTTGACTATAACACGAGCTTAATATACAAAGCAAAGGAAAGCAAAGACATATATATATACATACTGGAGTATGAATGTAAATATAGTATATTTTGTGTGATATCCTATTATTTGTTTGCGCTAATAATGTATTGTTATGTGTAATGCTCAATTGTAAAACAAATTTCCTCATGGATAATAAAGTTTGTTTTTATTACTATCATTATCATATATATGTATAGTGCCATAGACCGGTATAGTTATGTTAAAGAAGAGAGAGAGAGAGAGAGATTGATTTAACTATAGACATAGCTACATTTCATTTAAAGAAGAAAATCCTATCTAAATGAGTTCTCTTCCTTGGCTCATCTTTTTCACAAACATATTTTGGACTATTTCCAGGTTCAAATATGTAGCACACTTCCGGGCAGACTAGCTTTTAAGGATGAGGTTGTGTTTTTTTTTTTGTTTGACAGAGAGGGAGAGAAGAGGGAGGACTATAAAGCTCATGAATAGCAACATGGCACGGTGCCACACGCACCTCGGTTTTATGAATCGCTTCATAGACCTTCACCTCTACACTCATCCCCTCGCTATTTTTTTTTTACACACTTAATGGATTTCTTGAATCTGTTTTATCAAACATCTATCTTTCCTTTTCTATCTATCTATCTATCTATCTATCTATCTATCTATCTATCTATCTATCTATCTATCTATCTATCTATCTATCTATCCATCCATCCATCCATCCGTCTACTTGTACCGCTATATCGTGAGATTTAATGCCTCCCTGTACACACATTTTTCTGAGTGTCTTAACTTGAAATCTAAAATCTTGTTTTCATCTTTCACCATGAAACATCATCTTTTACCTCAATCTTAAATACCGCCGATCTTACATACTGTCATCTGTCCATCTTTTATTATACAATGTTCTCCGTGTTACAGTACTTGGACACTCTGTTACAGTATTTACAATCTTTTCATGTTACAGTACTTGCACAATCTTCATGTTTGGCAGTACTTGCACACTCTCTATGCTGCAGTACTTACACTCTCAACATGTTACAGTAATTACACTCTCTCTATGTTTCAGTACTTACACAATCTCCATGTTTGGCAGTACTTGCACACTCTCTATGATGCAGTACTTACACTCTCAGCATGTTGCAGTAATTACACTCTCTCTATGTTTCAGTACTTACACAATCTCCATGTTTGGCAGTACTTGCACACTCTCTATGCTGCAGTACTTACACTCTCAACATGTTACAGTAATTACACTCTCTCTATGCTGCAGTACTTACACTCTCAACATGTTACAGTAATTACACTCTCACTATGTTGCAGTACTTAACTCTCTCTATGTTGCAGTACTTACACTCTCTCTATGTTGCAGTACTTACACTCTCTCTATGTTGCAGTATTTACACAATCTCCATGTTTGGCAGTACTTTCTCCTTTTTACCGGCCCCCGAAAGGGGAAAAGACGCTATTAGTTTTGTGTGGAATGTCTGCCCGTCCGTATGTCCCGTTTAGATCACGTAAACTAGAAAAGATATTGTAAAATGTTTGTAAAATGTTTTACATGTTTCGGATGTTCCTTCAGAGTTGAAGATAGTTTACTTCCTAGTCCAAACCTCCCGCAGGACGACGGGGGATGGGAGCGGGCAGGGTTTGAACCCTCGACCGTCGATAAATCCAAACGACAGTCCAGCGCGCAAACCGCACGACCAGGCAGCCATACCGACCAGGCAGCCATATTAAATATCCGACATCATGATATTTTAGACCTTTCGAAGTTCTGATGCTACGGCTACTTTTTTCTTTTCTGAAAGTGAAAAATTAAATTTTTAAAATCAACTATGGAAGTATTTTTTTTTTCATAAAAAAATATACCATTTTTACATCTATTCACTTTTAATTGTAACAAACACAGGAGGCTATTTAGTAAGGGAGATGACTATTTATCATATTTTTAACACATTTATGCAAACGGTTTAGATAAAAAATATTTTTTTTTACATATGTATTGCTAGGTTATGTAAGTTCTGTCATACTAAGTACATTTACAAAAAAATGGTTACTATTTTCTCAAAGAGAAAAAATCTGTTTAATATAATATAATATAAAATCTGCATATAAGTGGAACATAATTTAAAACAACAATGGATACGTATTTTCTCATATTATCGCGTGAACTGCAGGCGGTAATTTACACACAACCTAAGGATTTTATTTTAATTTTATTTTTACGATGTTTTTTTTTTTAATGAGGCTTTTGAATAAGTGATTGACCCTATACAAAACAATGAGATCAATAAGATAATCATTATATGAAATCAGTTAGGCAAGGTTCACATCAAACTTCACCTTCACTTTCACCTATCCCCTTGGTCTGCTGGACCGTTGGGGAACCACACAAGATCTGTCAACCTTCTTTCTCCATTCTTCTCTGTCATTTGCCTTTGATAGAATTTCCTTCTGGTATTCTTTCTGAAAATATTGAAACTTGCCTTTTTACCAGCCTGGGTGGACCACTTCGGGGGCCGATTTTGAGTTTGTGTTTCCACACAAACTGTCTTTGTAACCCTGTTTCCCCATGTTATAGTGCAGACTTCTGCTCTTAATCTGTTGGTTCTTGTCTATGTGTTGTTTTTGTAGGGACACAAATTGTATTGATACAGACAAAAGTGTTCTGATCACCTTAGACTTGTCCACACGGAAGATGCTCTTCCAAATGTAAGAGTGCATAGCTGGTGGTGGTTGCACTACACTAAGACTATTTTATAACTGATTGGAAGTTGAATTTTACAAGTGAGCTGTATGCCTAGACAAGATTGATGCTGTTGTATGAATCAATTCTGTTTCAAAATAGAAATAAAGAATTATATTTTCTCTTTTTTTTTATGTTAAAAAACATCGCTATCTTTTTTAGCGGCCCCCGAAAGGGGAAAAGACGCTATTAGCTTAGTTTTGTGTGAAATATCTGCCCGTCCGTCCCGTTTAGATCTCGTAAACTAGAAAAGATATTGAAAATCCGACATCACAATATTTTAGACCATTCAAAGTTCTGATGCAACGGCTACTTTTTTTTTCTGAAAGCGAAAAATCTAATTTTTAAAATCAGTTATGCACGCAGTTTTTTTTTAAGAGAAAAAGCTAATTAGTATGCATTACAAGTTAGACCTAATTTAAAACGAATAGTAATCATGTAAACTTCATTTTTGTGAACTTTTTTATATTGCGAAATTTTTTTTTTTTTCGAATAAGAGATTGAGCCTTTTCAAAACAATTATAAGACATCAGTTAGGCCAGGGAAGTCGCGGTGGCTGAGCGGTAAAGCGCTTGGCTTCCGAACCGGGGTCCCGGGTTCGAATCCTGGTGAAGACTGGGATTTTCAACTTTGGAATCTTTGGGCGCCTCTGAGTCCACTCAGCTCTAATGGGTACCTGACATTAGTTGGGGAAGAGTAACGCGGTTGGTCGTTGTGCTGGCTACATGACACCCTCGTTAACCGTAGGCCACAAAAACAGATGAACTTTACATCATCTGCCCTATAGACCACAAGGTCTGAAAGGGGAACTAGTTAGGCCAGGTTTACATCTAACTTTACATTCACTTTCACCTATCCTTTGATCTGCGGGACCATTGGGGCACTACACAAGATCTGTAAACCATCTTTCTCCATTCTTATCTCTTATTTGTCTTTGATATAATTTCATTCGGATGTTCTTTCTGAAAATATTGAAGCCTGCCTGGGTGGACCACTTCGGGGGCCGATTTTGAGTTTGTGTTTCCACACAAACTGTCTTTTGTAACCTTGTTTTTTTATTAAACCCTATTTTAAAAAGTCAAATGTACAGTTGGGAGATAGACAAAAAAAGGGTTGGGCTTTTTCCCCGATTATTTTTTTTCTAAAAATGTTGAAACAAAAATGCTGGTTAGGCCTTGGGTAAATTCTTTTCTGGGGGGAATTGAACAACTACTTAGTCAAGTTTACGTGTCCTTATCTCTAGTCTGCTCGTGGACAGGCTTCTGCTCTTTTATAGTCGACTTGAAGATAACATTCAAAGTTGAATCTTCGCTTAGCCCACCCATGGCTCAGGAGAAATTCATCACTCTTTTTTTCTCCTTGGCCTGGGCTCCCGTCTCGTTTTCAAGATCCCATCTTGGCATTTTTTTTGTTGACGATGTTAAAGATATGTATTTGTTACCGTCTCTTTTGCTTAAAGATGAAATCAACTGCATCTTGTCATGAGTGTTAAGAACGTGATGTTTTCTATCTGCTTGCAGTTTGGTTTGTTAGGTTTCTCAAAGTGAAGCTTTATTAAATTGTTTTTTTTTTCTATCGTCTTCAGTCTAGTTTTAAATGTAAACTTTAGAAGCATCAATACGCCTTCAAAATATGAATTGGAGAAAATTGCGTTTTCGATATTCGTTACATTTGTGTTGTGTTTTAAAATCCGAACTTCCACTTTGACCGTTTGGGTTGGCCTCCCATTTTGGTCGTTTGTATTGGCCTCCCATTTTGGGCGTCTGGGTTGGCCTCTCATTTTGGTCGTTTGTATTGGCCTCCCATTTTGGGGGTCTGGGTTGGTCTCCCATGTTGGTCGTTAGTGTAGGCCTCCCATGTTGGTCATTTTTGTAGGCCTCCCATGTTGGTCGTTTTTGTAGGCCTCCCATGTTGGTCGTTTGTGTAGGCCTCCCATTTGGTCGTTTGTGTAGGCCTCCCATTTGGTCGTTTGTGTAGGCCTTCCATCTTGGTCGTTTGTGTAGGCCTCCCATGTTGGTCGTTAGTGTAGGCCTCCCATGTTGGTCGTTTTTGTAGGCCTCCCGTGTTGACTGTTTAGGTTGCTTTCCAATGTTAACAGATGTTGCCGTTTGGGTTGGCCTCCAATGTTAGCCGTTTGTGCAACTTGAGTTCAAAATCCGTGCACTTTGAATATTACAAGCGTGGCAAGAAAGATGCAGCTTAACTGCATGATTTGAATGTCGGAGTCAGCCCAAAAGGGGCTTGGAGATACACATTCTTTTTGACGATCATTCAATCATGACTGTGTTTAGATCTCTCATCTCTAAGTCTCACTTCTCTGTAGGGAAGCCTTTTTCTACCACGTTCGTGGACAAACCGATACATGAAAGAAGGCTGAGCCACATAGAGTCGCGTGTTGAAAGGATTTGTTTCTCTAGAACTTTGAATTGTGCCCATCAATTTGACTACTTCTGACTTCTTAATGATACAACAATACAATCTTCCCCGTGACTTCTCCATCAACACACATTCTCCTCTGAGTCAGCGCTTGTCATCCCCTCACATTCCCTCCAGGAGTCGACTGCTGCTCTCATCTTCCATTCCAAGAGTAGATGTCTGCTGTCATCTTCCATTCCAAGAGTAGATGTCTGCTCTCGTCTTCCATTCCAAGAGTAGATGTCTGCTGTCATCTTCCATTCCAAGAGTAGATGTCTGCTCTCGTCTTCCATTCCAAGAGTAGATGTCTGCTCTCGTCTTCCATTCCAAGAGTAGATGTCTGCTCTCGTCTTCCATTCCAAGAGTAGATGTCTGCTCTCGTCTTCCATTCCAAGAGTAGATGTCTGCTCTCGTCTTGCATAGATGTCTGCTCTCGTCTCCCGGCCCCTTCTTCAAGCTCTAGAAGTGCTGTATCCTACGTTGGTCTAATCATTGGACCAGGTGGTCGACCAGAGAAAGGGACTGGGACTGGGGATGTCAAGGAGGGGAGTGGCGCCTAATTCAACAGGTGATCTACAACAAACATCCGCTCCAGGCTGCCGCAGTTTTCCCCTTTTTACTTATAGTTTTATCTTTCATGCTATTTCATGCTGCAGCTTCCAAATGTCTCTCTCCCCACCCCCACCCCACTTTTTTCCCTTCCCGCTACACTCCTTTCTTTAATGCTTTCTCGTTTTGCGCGTTCGCTCTTTGAACTGTGACTCACACTTGGATGTAGTTCAAAGTAAAGAACACTGGTTGAACGAACATGAGACTTTGTCTCTAGTAGTATTCTCATTAAAAAAAAGTCCCCTTTCAGATTTTGTCAGACCTTGTGGTCTATAGGGCAGTTGATGTAAAGGTCATCTGTTTCTGTGGCCTACGGTTAACGAGGGTGTCATGTGGCCAGCACAACGACCAACCGCCTTTACTTTTTCCAACTAATGTCAGGTAAAGAGCAAGATGGACTCAGAGGCGCCAGAAACCAAGCGCTTTACCGCTCCAACACCGCGCCTCAGTATTCTCATAGCCCCTTCGATCTAGTCTTCTGTTCTCAAAGTTTTATTTGCTTCATTTAGTTCTCATAGTCTGACTCTCTCCCTTCCTAGTTATTAGGAAGTTTTTTGTTTTTGTTTACCTCGAAGAACAGAAGAACAGCATTAACCGAGATTTTGAAAATAAAAACTTGTTCAATATTCGTACATTTTGCTGTTAATTCTCGTTACTCACAGATACTTAGATCCAAACTAAGGCTGTTTTTTTTTTTTTTCAAGAGTAAGCGATCGTCAGGCCAAGAAAATGGCCAGTTCTGGGCTTTGCAGACAGGGCTAGCGAAACTCCAGCCTGTTAGTCTAACTCTCCAGTTGTAAACGTTTCAACGAGGGTGGCACGACGATGATGGGGGGGGGGGGGGGGCAGTGGGAATGTCATTGTCCACGTCATCAGTCTGTATAGTCAAAGATCAACCACTTGTTTGTAGATTACCACACTCTTATTGTTTCAATGACTGTATACATATTTTTTTTCTCCACCAAAACCATTGGGTCCTGTCAAATGACAGTTTCTTTTATCAAGGCTAAATGGCCATGTCAATGCCAAGGATACGTTTTAAAACTGAGCCTGGCCTTGAAAAAATAATATTAAATCATTTCGCTTTGCGCGGATTGTCCAAATGTGTTAGACTTAATAAATCTGCTTTAGGGAGAACAATTGTTGAATTGTATTCTTAACTCTTTCTCTCCTAACTGACGATACCAACGTTGATTCCACCAGAATGTGGTAAATAATTACGGAGAGAAAGCGTTAATACTGTCATTATAACAGATGTTTCTGAAAACGTTTCTTACTATTGGCAGGGAGAACGTGACAAACATCTAAACCTTGGACTCGGCCAGATCTTGAAACAAAAACAAAACAAAACGGACAACTTGAAAATAGTAATAAACACTTGGAACAGGTTTCGAGTTATTCACCTTCTCGTCGCGCAGGTGGCGTGGGTTCAGACCTCCGTGCTGTATCCATGCTGATTGTAAAAGCCAGGTGTAGCGGCTGTACGACTGTGTCGAGATAAGCGAACAAGTAGATATCTATCTCAGAGTGAGGGAATAAGTAGATATTTATCTCAGTGTGCGGGTATGTTTAGTGATACAGCGGCTCGGCGTCTATTTTTAGGGTAAGATTGAATGCGTCATTGTTTGATAATAGTAGCAGCAAAGCGAAGAAACAAAATCAGTCGGCTCAAATATTTATTGAATAGATGCAAGGGCCAGGCTCTAGACATGGCGAAGCTTTTTTTGTCCACCAAACAATGCCAGGGGTCTTTACGTCGTCAATAAGTGGATTATTGTTTACCGCATATTACATCTAGCATTCAAACCATATTTAGCTGACGTGAAGGTCGCGACCACCACTCTCTAAGCTCTGCTCAGCTGCACTCCAACATGTAGCTCTTCAAAGTGTGTGTGTGTGTGACGTGTAAATTGGGGGGGGGGGGTAGGCAGTAGTGCTAATAGGAAGTCATCCTAACATCTTTGTTCTACGCGTAGCCACATTTGTTTGAAGTCATCGTCCATTTGATTTCATTCACCAGAGAAACTTGATATATGTATTTAGTGACCAACTTGACCGGCTCTGAGGCGGAGTGTGGCCAAGATATCAAACATTGCAATTAGGAGACACTTGCACATTACCCCTTCGGTAGTCGTACCTATTGTGTGCAGTAGCCTGTTGACATTTGTACCTATTGTGCACAATAGCCTGTTGACATTTGTACCTATTGTGTACTGTAGCCTGTTGACATGTGTACCTATTGTGTACTGTAGCCTGTTGACATCTGTACCTATTGTGTACTGTAGCCTGTTGACATTTGTACATATAGTATACTGTAGCCGGTGACATTTGTACCTATTGTGTACAGTAGCCTGTTGACATTTGTACCTATTGTGTACTGTAGCCTGTTGACATTTGTACCTATTGTGTACTGTAGCCTGTTGACATCTGTACCTATTGTGTACTGTAGCCTGTTGACATTTGTACATATAGTATACTGTAGCCGGTGACATTTATACCTATTGTGTACAGTAGCCTGTTGACATTTGTACATATAGTATACTGTAGCCGGTGACATTTGTACCTATTGTGTACAGTAGCCTGTTGACATTTGTACCTATTGTGTACTGTAGCCTGTTGACATTTGTACCTATTGTGTACTGTAGCCTGTTGACATCTGTACCTATTGTGTACTGTAGCCTGTTGACATTTGTACATATAGTATACTGTAGCCGGTGACATTTGTACCTATTGTGTACAGTAGCCTGTTGACATTTGTACCTATTGTGTACTGTAGCCTGTTGACATTTGTACCTATTGTGTACTGTAGCCTGTTGACATCGGTACCTATTGTGTACTGTAGCCTGTTGACATCTGTACCTATTGTATCCTGTAGCCGGTGACATTCGAGGCACGTGGATTGTTATTCCCTTTTGGCGGGTAGAAATGATAGCCACAGGTTAGAGGATTTTTTTTTTGGGGTGGGGGTGGGGGGTAGAAATGTTAAAATACACCCTCACTTGAAGCTCCTGTTTTTCCACTTCAAAGGGGGCGGGGCATTCTCCGATACGCCTCTACTGGCTGTTAGCTTTTCTTTTCTTACATTCAGTTCTATCCACACAGCTGGAGGGACGGAGGCTAACAGTAGGTCAGTAGCGCACAGGGGGAGGGTGTCATAAATCACAGAATGTTGACACTCTTAACATCCTTGTTGATTTCATCTCTCCCCTCCCGCAGGAACAGCTCAAGATATTGAAAGAAAAACGTTATATTTTACATGATTTAAGGGGGGGGGGGCTCCAGTACATTTGTGTGTCCTAAGCATAAAAAAAGGGGGGGGGGGGCTCCAATACATTTGTGTGTCCTAAGAATAAAAAAAGAAAAAAAAGGGGGGGGGGGCTCCAGTACATTTGTGTGTCCTAAGAATTAAAAAAAAAGGGGGGGGGGGGCTCCAGTACATTTGTGTGTCCTAAGAATTAAAAAAAAGGTGGGGGGGGGGGGGCTCCAGTACATTTGTGTGTCCTAAGATAAAATAAAAGGGGAAGGGGTGACTCCTGCACATAGGAATAAAAGGAAAAAAAAAGGGGGGGGGGTCTCATTGCGTGTCTTAGAAATAGGGGAGGGGGACTCCTGCACATAGTATGTCTTAGGAATGAGGGGGGGAAGTCGTTAAGTCCTGCACCTGCATCTACTGAAAAGATGGCAACAGGACCGCTACATTCCTTCACGTCATCTACTCCACCCCTCCCAGATCTGGTGAACAATTAGTGCAGAACAAGGCCATTGTAAGATGAAACGGTTGGAAGAAAAACAAACGGGAGGGGGTGGGTTGTTCTTCGGTCCCCCCCCCCTCCCACCCCCTATCTCTATTCTTATGACAGTTGATACAAGTTGCATGTTGCGACACCCTCCAAATTGTTCCGACTTGAAAAAGGATCTCTACGGTTTCAGTTCAGTGTTTTTACCCCATGCCTATTATTCTAATTAGCATTTGGGTGACCTACTGGCAATCAGTTGGCAGTGCAAGGATCCAGTTAGAGCTAGTTACCCCATACAGCATCTTGGTTAACTAGTGTTGTTAGCTGACCTTTGTTAGCACCATGCTACCATCAACCCCCACTCTTCAGAGTATGTTTACTAAAGCTGTTAACAATAGCACTGAAGTATAACAGTTATTAATACTCACCATGGAAGCACTCGTTAATGTTTAGACACCAAAAAAATGCTAGCATGTAAGCATGTAAAATATAAAAAATACGTAAGCGTATATTAAGTGTAATAGTATCAATCATTTTGATTCAATTATGTACTTAATTTGTAATAGATCTAGAATAAATATTAATTTGTGTTTAGCTCAACCTCATGCTCTTAGCATGCTCAGTGCCTTGTGGTCCAATCATTTGTGAGGACCAGTTGGGGGGGGGGGTATATCTGAGATTTATGTGCTGGCTTTTCAAAAGCAATAAAAAAAAATTGCATGACTTGAACTCAGAGAGCTCAAGCCTCCTTGATGGAAGGGTTACATGCTAGCAGCTGAGCTAGACAAGTGCTTATTTAAATAGAAAGTTTTATAGTTATTTATTGGAAGCCATTACCTATTGATAACACTCCATCAACATGAAGCCATGTCACACCATTAAACAAGGGGTGTAACCAGCAGTGTGATTAGTCTTTCTGGTAGGAATTTTCTACACATTTTCTCTCCCACTTTCCAGTCTTGGCTCTATTTGAAATTTCTGACAATTATTCATAGTCAGTCACAATAAGACTAAGACTGCTTTATTGATCCTTACGGAAATTTGTTGTGATTACAAGGACTCGTTTCTCATATAAAGACAACACAACAGAAAAATACACATAAATACAACAGACAACATAAAGAGTTCATTCAGCGACTACACACAGGTATCTTGGTGCATTTCATGTTTCCTGACAATAAGTGGCGGTGATAGAGTCTGATAGAGTCTGACCGACATGAATCAGTAAAAAAATTTAACCAATTAGTTAATCAATTAGTGGTTATAAATTAAATAACCTTTTTAAGAGAAAAAAGGCAGTTAAACCTTGCAGTATTGAGATTATGGAACCGATTTTTGTGGTTCTTCCCCTTAGATAAACTTAGTTGTTTTTTGTTTTTTTTTACATATTTTTAAAAATGTTTATTTAAGACTAGAACTGACAGTGTAACTAGCCCACTAAGAAGTACATGTAATGATTGAATGATTTTAGTACTAATTAAGTCTCTTTTTCATATCATTAGGTCAAGGCCATCACAGGCATGGGCACCACTATTGATGTCATTCTGATCAATGGAACAATTAATGAAGGCGACACCATAGTGTTAGCTGGAACAGAAGGACCTATAGTGACCCAAATCAGAGGTCTGTTGATGCCTCAGCCCATGAAAGAATTGCGTGTCAAGGTCAGTCCATGTAGATATAAAGAAAAACATTGCTAAGGTTATCACAATCTGTTTAATATCTGACATCTTATTGAAAAAAAAAATGCTATATATGTTTTGAGTCATTGTTGACAGGGGGAAAAAATCTGTAAGTCATCTGCTCCATGGATCTGAAGGTGTTGAAAAAAAAAATTAGAATTTCTAGGGGAAAAACCCCTAGGAACGGGGTCAAGTAGCCATTGCATCAAAATGGAGACCTATACAGGTGGTGGTGACACTGGAGTTTTAGTAATGCATTTATTTGTTGAGATCTCAAAAGGGACATGCAGCACAAAGCCAAATAATGGCTTTTACTAAGAGGTGCTTCTACAAGAGCTACTTATGTCTTCCAAAAGTGTACACTTTGTTTTAAAAACAACTATCTATGCATGGTGCCATGAGTTTTCTAATTAGGTTATTGGTCATATGGAATGAGGAACATTCCAACCTTTTCTCATAACTGTTTAATATATGAAATGCCTTGTAATGTTGATGTATCTTAGATGTTCTAAAACTTTTTTGACCCAGGGACCCCTTTACATAGTCAAAACTTGCCCATGGACCCCTAAGTGATAAAGCTACATAAATGCATAATATGTAAATTAGTTTGTCAAAGAATAGTACATGATTGACATATAAAACAGCAGCGAGAGGAGAGTTAATAATATTATCCAATCTGATAAACTGGCTTTTAGTGAAGAAGTTATTTTCATATTTATGCAGACCCCTTACAGTCATCTCAAGGGGTCTGCGGACCACAGTTTGAGAAACACTGATGTATCTGGTATGTTTCCTTAACTGCTTGAGACCACTTGTACCTACATTTGCTCATCTTCACAATTTGAGTTCATTTTGCTGAATGAGCTGATTAGCATGAATGATTACTTGGTCAGTAAGACCAGATAAATAGTCGAGTCTTTTTGGTTTGTCCCTAACCTTGCCCCTCTTCACTTTGCTTGAGAACAGAGTCAGTATGAACACTTCAAGACAATCAAGGCTGCTCAGGGAGTGAAAATCATTGCTAAAGATATGGAGAAAGCTCTAGCTGGCCTGCCTCTCTATGTGGCTCATGACAATGATGAGAAAGAGTATTACAAAGTAAGTGTTGGTCAGCGCCATTTACAATAATGTTTGAGTTAATAATAACAATACTTTGTTTAGCTTTTAAAGACCATTGAAGTTTTCTTTATAATGATGTTGGATATTTTTCTCACCGCATTTGACATGTGTTTCTGTTTGATGAATTTCAGGAAGAGGTGGCAGCAGTATTGAAGGAAACACTGGAAGCTATAAAAGTTCAAGAAAGAGGAGTCTTTGTCCAAGCTTCCACACTGGGGTCTCTAGAAGCGCTGTTACAGTTTCTGAAGACCTCAGAGATTCCTGTTAGTATCACAGTTCTCTAGAACATTACCATTATTAGTCTTAGTATTTGTGCTCATTCAATGCACTGCAGCAAACGTCTAGTCCTGATCACTATCTAATCTCCATTCAAATGTGCGGTTCGCGCGCTTGACTGGCATTTGGACATCAATGACCTCGGGTTCAAACCCTGGCTGCTCCCACCGTCATGTGGGAGGTTTGGATTAGGAAGTAAATTATCTTCTACTTTGAAGGAACATCTGAAACATGTAAAACATTTTAAATTTTTTTTTATAATGCTGGCTCATTAGAGAGGTGACATTTTTTCTTCACTTTCCGATTGACACCTTTAGGGAAACTGTAAAAATGTGTTCCCCTCAGAGTTATGTTTTATTTAACAACTTTATGTTTGTATGTTGAAAATCTCTGTTCCATTGCCGGAAGTGTAACGCTTCCACCAGCTTTTTCTCTCATCTATATATTTTTTGTTTTTTTTTTTCAAATAAATAGGTCTTAACCAGACAGTTGTGTATGTTTGAATGCCATGCACTCTAACTTTGCTGAATCAAATGTACACTATCCTTTTTTTTTTTTCTATTTGGCAAGTAAAAAAATGAACCCAGATTTTAACAAATAGAATGTTATTTTAAGAACAAGGCAAAAAAAAAAAGTGCCTAACTTGAGTGGGAGTAATTAATAATGTGTCCTTGACAACAGTGCAATGTTTATAATGTATTCATGATTGTAGAGTGTTGAATGGATGATTCTTAACTAATGCATTCATTGTGTAATCAGCTAGGAGGTCAAGGCCACCTTAAAGTGCAGGCTAATTTTGTTTCCTAGTTTTATGATTCAACATTTCATTTTTTTTTTACACTTTAGTTTAAACACAGATGTATTTTAACTTTCTTCTGTGAGTTTAGCTGTTATTCGGTGAATGCAAGGAATTAAGATTGGGTTGCTTGAATCAGCCATGAAAATTTCCCAACTAACTTTTAAATTAGTATAGTTTCCCCTTTTCAGACCTTGCGATCTATGGGGCAGATGATGTTAAGGTCATCTGTTTCTATGGCCACCGGTTAACGAGCAGGGTGTTATGTGGCCAGCACAACGACCAACCGCCTTTACTTTCCCCAACTAATGTCAGGTACCCATTAGAGTTGGGTTGACTCAGGGGCGCCCTAAAAATCCAGAAATTCAAAATCCCAGTCTTCACCGGGATTCGAACCCAGGACCTCAGGTTCGGAAGCCAAGCGCTTAACCATTCGACCACCGCGCCCCCAACTTTTAAATTAACCTATGAATAATTGTAGGATTGTTAGTCTTCATCTTTTCACTTGTTACCTATTTTGTATTTAAATCTAGTTCTCATCATTTTTTTGTCTATGTCTTGACAGTATGCAGGTATCAGTATTGGTCCAGTGCACAAAAAAGATATAATGAGAGCATCTGTCATGCTGGAGCATGACTCACAGTATGTACCTGTTACTATCTCTAATTGTTTAGGTCAGAAGATTAAGGAAGAATAACTAGACAGACCCAGCTGTGACCTGCATATTTTGTCCCATAATGCATACACAGCCACATCTGCTTGTGAAGGGGGGGGGGATCTGTAAAAGATCATGTAGACTCATAGTCTGCACACTTTTTTTACCTGATAATCTAGTTTAGTGATGCTCAAATACAACCCTCGGGCCAGATCAGGCCAGTGACGTCGTTCCATCCGGCCCGTCGAAATGTCGGCATGAAGTGGAGATTATCCCCCCACCCCCCTATGTTAGGTCCCTCAATTTTTCTCTGATGGTTTGGCAACAAGACCTTAACATTTTTGCGTTGATGAAATAGGACTTTAAATGTAGAATCTCCCAGGAAAAATGAACGGATCTTTACTTTTTTGTGGAACATGATAATAAGCCAACGTATTCAATTTGTAAATAAAGTGTGGGCTGTTTTTTAAAAAAAGAACAACATATAAACGGCATGAAACAAATATGAAGGCATTCTTGGTTTGAGCCGCGAATAAAAGATTGTTAAACTTTGCCTAGAGATTGGAGTATCGATGGGAATATTTAAAAAGATAATCTGCAAATGTCCCATTATTTAATGTAAGTACTAGATCAACAAGTTTCTAATCAAATAGTTTCAAGTCAATTTCATTTTGTTTTTGTACCTATTCGTTGATGCGGCCCGCGGCCCGCGACATGAGTGTCCTCAGGTCGAATTAAATTGGGCATCAATGATCTAGTTCATGTGTTGCATGCTAGTAGATGTATTGAGTACTATTAAAAACAAAGGAATCATAATTTTTTAATCAAACTGAAGTAGATTATCAATTTCTTAGAAAGTGCTAAAATTATATAGAGAGATGTTACGTTCTTTTCTAAGATGAGACTCTTTGAACAGTACATTAACACTAAAACAACAACGTCTTTGTTTAGAACTCATTTAATGTCCATGAACACTAGAACACTATTTCGTTTCTATCTCTCCATTTTGGTTCTCCTCTCCTTTCAACACGCATTCGCACCGTTTCACATTTACACTAACATGCGCACGTAACAAGAGAGATAAACTCCTTTATGGTCAGAATAGTTAACTTTAAAAAAAAATAATTAATCATTCATCACAGTTCCAAATAATTTCTTTTATATTCTAGTAATGGTAAAAATTCAGGTTACTTTTGTAGGAAAAAAATCCTAATAAGACCCAAAGTTTCATAACGAATTAGATTGTGATTATTTCTGAAGCAAACTGTTTAGAAGCTAATATCTCAACAGCCTTTTCTTTAACTTCCTAAATCTAATAAGAGCTGGAAATGTCTGCAAATACCAAAAAATTTCCTAAAGTACAAATCTAATCAGGCTCTTCAATTTGTCCTTTAAACATCTCAATTATCAGATTCTTTATATATTATCATTATTAATAACAAGTAAAAATATTAATAAGTAATTATTATTAAAATAAGAGGTGTGTCATTTGCATATTGGAAAATTAGAACTTTTATAATGATTATAGCTAATAAAGACTATTTCAGATTCTTGTTATGTAACGTTCAATTAAACAAATGGTATGCTCTTAAATGCATTAATATAACTGTGGAAAGTAGTTTATATCTTAGTCATGTTTTTCTTTCCCCTCCTGTCCAGGTATGCTGTGATCCTTGCCTTTGATGTGAAAGTTGAACGAGAGGCCCAGGAGTTGGCGGACACACTCGGGGTGAGAATCTTCACCGCAGACATCATTTACCATTTGTTTGATGCCTTCACAAAGTACAGAGAGGATTTGAAGAGGAAGAAACAGGAGGAGTTCCGACACATTGCCGTGTTTCCTTGCCGGCTGCGTATACTGCCTCAGTTCATTTTCAACAGCAGGGACCCTATTGTGATGGGGGTCAGCGTTGAGGCTGGCTTTCTTAAAGAGGGGACTCCACTGTGTGTGCCAAGCAAAGAGGTGAGTTGTTGAAGTGTTGCTACTAGAGAGGAATTATAGAAGATATATATCGCATAGTGAGACTGTATATCAAACGTTCAATTATATCTACTGAAAATAATAGTACGATGCATCATCATTTGATATTGTAGGTAAGACACATCATCATTTAATATGGTATGTAAAACATTTGTGGGTAAGAAACATCATCGTTTAATATTGTGGGCAAGACACATCATCATTTAATATGGTATGTAAAACATTTGTGGGTAAGAAACATCATCGTTTAATATTGTGGGCAAGACACATCATCATTTAATATGGTATGTAAAACATTTGTGGGTAAGAAACATCATCGTTTAATATTGTGGGCAAGACACATCATCATTTAATATGGTATGTAAAACATTTGTGGGTAAGAAACATCATCGTTTAATATTGTGGGCAAGACACATCATCATTTAATATGGTATGTAAAACATTTATGAGTAAGAAACATCATCGTTTAATATTCAAGGACACATCATTATTTGTTTTTGTGGGTAAGACATCCTCACCTTGTTACTGAGTAGGCAAGACACATCATATTTGTTACTGTGGGTAAGACACATCATCATTTTTTTAGTGTGGGTAAGGACACATCATCTCATTTGTTATTGTGGGTAAGACACATCATCTCATTTGTTATTGTGGGTAAAACATCATCTCATTTGTTATTGTTGGGTAAGACATCATCTCATTTGTTATTGGTGGGTAAGACATCATCTCATTTGTTATTGTGGGTAAGACATCATCTCATTTGTTATTGTGGGTAAGACATCATCTCATTTGTTATTGTGGGTAAGACATCATCTCATTTGTTATTGTGGGTAAGACATCATCTCATTTGTTATTGTGGGGTAAGACATCATCTCATTTGTTATTGTGGGTAAGACATCATCTCATTTGTTATGTGGGTAAGACATCATCTCATTTGTTATTGTGGGTAAGACATCATCTCATTTTGTTATTGTGGGTAAGACATCATCTCATTTGTTATTGTGGGTAAGACACACAAAGCTTTTAATAAATAATACTTCATATACTTTCAATACATCATACTTTAAATACATTTAATACACCCTTGCTGTGCGATTCTGTGAGATTCTTACTCCGAATTAAAACTGTGGATGTCATTATAAATATAAACCAATTATCTTGGGATTTTCATGATAAATTTAAACACAGTTATCTCCTCATTGTTTAGTTTTAGATGTGTATACATTATTTAAGCAATAAAATGCAGAAACATAGAAAAAGGAACAAAGATAAATGTGGGGGAGATGTAAGGTCACTTAAAGAGAAATATAAGGACTGAAAAAAATGAAAACTAAATCTACTAAAATTAATACAACAGCCTCACTAAACAAACCTACTAAAGAAGTAACACCAAAATACCTTAAAACCTTAGTAATAAATTTTCAAAGCATTAGGAACAAAACAGCAGACTTAGAAATTTTATTAGAATGTGAGAAACCAGACATAATTGCAGGCACAGAAACTTGGCTACATCCTGAAATTTATAATGCAGAAATTTTCAATAGTAATTATGAAATTTTTAGAAAAGATAGGGCTGATAATCATGGAGGAGTTCTTTTAGCAATAAAAAAACACTCTTATAGCAGAAGAAATTACCTTACCTAACTCAAAAAATATAGAATCAACATTTTGTAAAATTAATACCACCTCAACATCCCTAATAATAGGCAGCATTTACAGACCACCAAATTCTAGTTTAGAATACATGCAGGAACTATGTAATCAGATTACTACACTTAAGAGACAAATAAAAATGCAGTTTTTTGGATTATGGGTGATTTCAACCTACCTGATATAAATTGGAAAAACACTAACCATAGATAAACACCAAAACCTTAAGGACATAAATGAGCTTTTCATAGACACTTTACACAACCTAAGTTTAGATCAAATCATTAAAAGCCAACTAGATTAAACAACACATTAGATCTCTCTTAACCAACAGACCTGGATTAGTAGTTGATTATGATATTATCCCTGGTCTATCAGACCATGAGATCATAAAAATACACAGTCAGATAAAAGCAGTAGCCAAAACAAAACCCAAAAGAAAAATCTTACTCTGGAATAAATGTAACCTAACACAACTACACCAAGCTGCATTAAACTTTCAACAAACATTCTTATTAGAAAAGACATTAACCAACAGTCGATGACCTCTGGAATTTCATTAAAAACCATCTTAAAAGCATTATAGAAAATCATATACCAACTAAATACACATCAAACAAAATAAATAAATGCTGGTTTAATAATAGACTAAAGAAGCTTTGTAAACAGAAGGAAAACCTCTATAGAAAATTAAAGAAACTAATGCAGAAAGAGTTTACAAAAAGTATATAAAAATTAAACACTTAACCCAAAAAGTAAGCAGACAGCTGCAGAGTGAATACATAAACAATGTAATATCTAAAGATAACAACAAAAACCTATGGTCATACATTAAGTCTAAGAAAATGGAAACAACAGGCGTAGCGCCATTAAAAGATGAACTTAACATAATACATAATGATAATGAAACTAAAGCAAACATTCTAAACAAATACTTTGCATCAGCATTCTCAGTCCCAGGAGACAAAGACATATTACTGAATTTGAACCAAGTAGACAACATAAAAGATATAGTAGTACAAGAAAATGGAATTCAAAAACTATTAGCCAACACCAAACCAAATAAAGCTTCTGGACCTGATGGTATTCCAGCTAGATTACTCAAAGAACTAAGTAATGAGCTAGCCCCAGTGTTCAAATACTCTTTCAGGCTTCACTTAACCAGGGCAGAGTACCAAAGGACTGGAAAGAAGGTAATGTCACCCCCCTATTTAAAAAAGGAGAAAAATCTGACCCAGGAACTACAGACCAGTATCACTTACCAGCATCACATGTAAAATCCTAGAACACATATTATGTAGCAACATCATAAACCACTTAGACAAACATAATGTCCTTACACCATACCAACATGGCTTTAGGAAATATAGATCATGTGAAACACAACTAATAGGACTAATTGATGATTTTTCAAAAGGTTTAGATAATAGTGAACAAATAGATGCTATCTTACTAGATTTTTCTAAGGCTTTTGACAAAGTTCACCACCATAGTTTGCTTAAAAAATTAAAATATTTCGGCATTAATGGTCCACTGCATCAGTGGATTAAAGACTTTCTGATAGGGAGAGAACAAACTGTAATAATAAATGGCTCTAAATCAACACCGATAACAGTAAACTCAGGTGTACCTCAAGGAACAGTCTTGGGTCCACTACTATTTTAATTTACATAAATGATTTACCAAATTGCATTAGTTCAGGAACAAAAGTCAGATTATTTGCAGACGATTGCATAATATAATAGAACAATAAAAACAACACAAGACACAGATATTTTACAAAGAGAATTAGATGAATTACAGAAATGGAAATCAAATTGGAGCATGTCTTTCCACCCAGAAAAATGTCAGTTGTTAAGAGTAACAAAAAAACTAAAACAAATTAATTCCACTTATCTTATTCATGGCAAACCAGTAAAACAGACTAAAAACGCAAAATACCTAGGTGTTATAATAAATGAAAAACTGTCATGGAATCCACATATTGATGAAACTACAAAAAAATCAAACAAAGCATTAGGATTTATTAAAAGAAATTTCTATAAATCAAATAAGAACATAAAACTAAAATGTTATTTAACCTTGGTTAGGCCAATAATAGAATATGCATCCTCTGTTTGGGACCCCTCAACTCAAGAAAACATTAAGAAACTAGAACAGACACAAAATAGAGCAGTGCGATTCATAACAAACGAATATTCACATTTGACTAGAGTAACACCTTTAGTAAAATCACTAAATTTAGAAAGTCTTCAGGACAGAAGACTCAAAAGTAAAGTAGCAATAATACATAAAACACTGAACCATAATCTTCAAATACAAAAACAAAATTTAATAAAATACTCTGAAAGACACAAAGATAAAGGCACATTCCTCGTCCCATATGCTAGGACAAATTTGTACAAATACTCCTTCTTCCCTAGTGCTATTAGAGCATGGAATGGGTTGCCTGAGCTAGCCAGGAAAACCAGTGACTTGGCAGAATTTAAGTCATTGGTTAATATGCATGACTAAATGCATGACGCGTAGGACGTAATCATCTTCTTTTTTGAAGTAACGTCTGTATTATATAAGATAAAACAGATATTTTTTGAAAAAAAAATAAATCTCAAGACCACTGTTGTCAATTAAAAAATAAAAATGAGCCTGTGCTACAAGACAAAGAGCTAAAATACATAATTTGTCAGCAAAAACAGTAATGATAAATGTTCAGCCATTTATACCAATCTGCCATAGTAAGATGAACGTCAACAATTTGAGGTAGCAACTTCATATATACATTTATGGTATAAACTATTTCACCCAGGAAGCCAGCTAATAAAAAAAAAATCCTCATTTCATATAAAATTAGCTAATTACAAGTACTAAGTGTTTTTACTAGCTTTAATATTAGCAACCTGCGAGACCTGACACTCCCCTCACCCCCGATCTCCCCGCCTCATCATCGTTCCTGTAATCCCAGGGCTAAGTGTTTCTCAGCCTTTTAATCCCATTCAATCCCACATCTGCCTGCTGGCTTTCCCCTCACTAAGCCCATTGCAGAAAGGGAATGGCACCTGTATCAGACGGAACATTAGTCTTTTTATAGTCACTCTCAGCAAATACACTTAATGCCTCTACAATACCCACTTTGTGTGCAGTTTGAGAACAAACTCGGGTGCACTGCTAATAGTTATGTTAAAGGTTATCTACTGTAGCTGTAGCAAATGATTGGAAGATTGAAGACAACAACAAAATTGCTGACTAGACAAACCCTGGTCTCTGGACTTGATTGTCTGGGATCACCGCCAGGGCCCATTGATAACACTCTGACAGCAATAGGGAATTACAGTTTGCTCAAGTGGGTATTTACTTTGATAAATGACAGTGGGCTTTCACTCCTGTTCTTCCGGGCCTCGTTCAGTGTTGCTATGTTGTTTCTGTTGGACCGTCGTTTAGCACTGCACTGCAACGGTGCTTTCCAAATGGGTCACTTTGTGATGGATTGCATTCGAAAAGTACAAACTTTGGTGTGCAATTTCTTACGTAAACCTAAAGTAGAGTTAATGACACTAACACCCGACCTACAGTGTGAGGGTATATGATTGGGGGGGGGGATGCACATTAACATTCTCACTAAAGAGAAAATATTTCTTTACAGTCTTTACATTTTTAACTATTTGAATACATATTTATAAACTATAATGTTGATCTCTGACCCTGTAGTAGTGAACGTAGTGTCCTGAATTCATTTGCATATTTTCGCGACTAGTGTCTTGTGTTGGTTAGCTATGTTGCTTAGTCTTAGAATCTCCTTCGCGGTTTCATCGATGCAGTTGCATCGTAGTGGTTGCATTCGTCAGCACACTTTCACGGCTTTTTTCTTCTTCTTTTGGTCAATGCATTTATGTTATGTTAGCTAACCAATCGACGCAGTAAAGGTCTGGAAAGAAAATCGTAGAGTGGAAAGCTGTTAAAAGTTTAAAAATTTTTTTTTTTTTTATTTTTGAGGTAGCAAAGTTTATTAGAAATGAAGTTTGTTAGAAATGGTTCGTGAAAATGTTTGTTGTCTTCGCCTGGAATCCTGCGCCCGAGAAGCAACGATTCATTTCCATGGCCTTGACTAAGATCTGTCATAGGCTTAAAGCCTCGCATGGCTATTTCTCAGTAGCAGGATTCGACTCTTTCTTCTCCTTAACGACTCTGGCGCGCTGTGCATAGCATTGGTCTGTCTTCTTAGTCGCTGATGGTTGGTTCTTTGACTTCTGGGCACACTGACTCTGAGTCATGGTCGCCATTTCTTTGTATTTGGGGTTTATAAATTATATGACTTAAGTGTTTGAAGAGCTGCAAACAGACAAAAGAAAGAGTTTCAGGAACAGGAAGTAGATGTCTATGGTTAGGGTTTATGGGAATTTATTATATTCAATTGTGTCTTTGGTGTTCAATTTCTAAAATGTCAGGGGCCTGATAAAATAACGCTGTGACACTTTTGACCTAATTTTATTTCAAAGGAGTGACATTCTGTTTTTCACTTCTAGTTCGGAACACATTGCATTGAAATTCTGGACTCGTACAGAGCTACATAACCTATTTTACTACCATCATCTCTCTCTCTCTCCCTCTCTCTCACATTAATAATCGGTAGAGTAAAAAAAAAATTGATTATTGTCTAATATGACGCGGTGAAGTGTTGATAATGTATCTTTGAAGCAGACGTGTCCCAGGTTATCTGGACTTGACATGACCTTCAACAAGGCTGTCACGCCATTATGTCGGGCCAAGATTGGTGGGAGTACAGGAAAAGTGGGAGAGAGGACAACGAAGGGCCCAGCGTCCACCCTTAATGTCATGCCATAGACACCGCAGCCAAGCCTGATTACTTATTGACCTGGTGTCGCTTTGTGTAGGCGTGTGTGTATAGCACACTTCAGGATCCTCAAACTGTACTAGTACATTGTCCTTAGTGACTTGAGGGGTCTTTTTTTTTTACCAGCATTAGTGATTAGTTTTTTACTGCCCATTGGGCGTGTTGGCTGAGTTGTAAAGCACTTGCCTTTCGAACCAAAAGGGTATCGGGTTAGAATCCCTATGACAACTGGGATTTTGAATTTCAGGATTTTAAGGAACATTCTGTGTCCATCAGAGTACCTGACGAAGTAAAAAGACGGTTAGTGGTTGTGATAGCCACATGATACCCCCGTAAAGCTTAAGCCCCCATAGATCGCATGGTCTGCCCACAGGGAACATCAACAAATCTTTTAGAACACGAACTAGTTTGGACTTGCAAAAGCAACAACAAAAAGCTCATTCATGTTTAAAGTTCTACATGATTCGGACGTTCCTTCAGAGTTGACAGGACGATGGGGGTCGATGGAAGCGGGCAGGGTTTGAACCCGGGACCATCGATAAGTCCGAACGACAAGCCAGCGCGCAAACCGCACGACCATACAGCCATCCATTAATTTATCAATAATGGGATAATAGTATTATTAGTGTGTATTGTATAAGACAGCGGGAAATATCGAATGTGTGTTTAGTGAGCTTCGCTATCTAGTCTGTGGGTAAGGTTCTCGGGTGCCTGGGTTACAACTGGTTGAGAATCATTGAACCACCTTACTAATTACAACCGCTTAGATGCAAGTAGAGGCACTGGCGGATACACCAGCTTCCAACCTTTACTTCCTCAGGTTGGCGAACCTCGAAAAATTTTTTTTTTAAACAGTTTTTTTTTTGTCAGAGCGAATATGTTCAATTGCTTGAGGTTCTTTCTGTCTGTTTGTCTGTCTGAAGCCCCACAGAAACATGCTGTTTATCTGTATGCCATTTCTCTGGTTACATTCACTAGGACATAACTTTATGTCTATAACCTGTCTAGTGGTCCATGTCAAAATAAAATCATTTGTTATATAGTCAAACTTCGTCTATAGTAATCGTATTTAATGAAACATCCTAGGATTTGACGAGACCTCATTACAGCGGTGCACATTGCAAATGCTTGACTAAAACGGGGCATATTACAATGTTCCAATCAAGTGGTACAATTTTAGTCTCGAATTAAACCAGACATATACATATCTAATCGACTTAAACCAGACATATACATATCTGATCCCATTGAACTAGACATATCTATCACAATGATCCAATTGAACTAGACATATCTATCACAATGATCCAATTGAACTAGACATATCTATCACAATGATCCAATTGAACTAGACATATCTATCACAATGATCGAATCAAACGGTACTTATTATAGAGCTCCAATTAAACGCCGCATATATTACGGTGTGCGAACTAAGCAGGCCCTTAATATAATCAGTCACTATCCTAAACGTGTATATTACATTGCTTTAATAAAATGGGCCATGCTGTGATGTTCTGATGAAACGGGGCCTTTTGTTGAAATTAAACGGGTGCATTTAACGGAGCTTGAATTGAACGGGCATTCGGGGTCCAAATTTCCCTCATCCCTTCCATGTCTGTTGATCCAGATCTAGAGCGCTAATAACGCCATTGGCAATCTTTCTTCGGGAAATGTTCCAATGAATAAGAACCTGCCCCACGTGATCTACACAATGGACCTCATTCACCAGTCGTAAACAAACATTTAGCCACGTGGTGCTCTATCGCTTCTATATAATTTACGATCTCACGTTTAACTCATGATGGTTGTCACCTGACAGTTTTTTTTTATATTGTTTTATCAATAAGATCACGTGACTAAATGTTGTTTGTTTACGATTGGTGAATGAGGCCCGTTTCAAGTGAACATTGAAGCGCTTGCAACTATTTCACCGCTGCTGATGAATTTGGGTGAATCCCTCTAAACCTGACAAATGTTGCCCTACAGGGCTAATGACAGTTAATGTTGACAAACTCCACAATCAACTTCTATTGTAAGCATGAAAGAAAAATACAAACGAACATTTCGTCGCCCCGTTCTCCGTAAATAAAGTCAATCTGTGCCCGGCCGTAGCCAAACAATGTTATCAGGGCGCCCGGTCCCCTTCATACGCCCGACTGTGGTAACTGATCTTCTTGTTAGTATCCGCTGAAGCATCAAAAAACGCCCACATACACCAACTCATACACACATTCAAAATTTACGTCTGTGTCCTGTAATCTAGAAATGCCGGGCTTATAAACATCCCCCCCCCCCCATTCCCAGATCACAGATGGTTTCCTCCCCCACATGCTCCCCCCCCCCGGAGCCTCCCACTTATATTTTATGTTCACCCTTTCATCCCCCTTCCTCCCTTTTTTTTTTAGATAGCAGTCTCGACCGGAAATGGAAAAAGCCAATCCCCCGCCTCCCTCCACCTTTCCTTTCCACCCAGCACTCTTTCCTACACACACACACAAAAATATCAGCTAGGTCGCTTCGCTTGTAGCAGTGGTTCACTATTTAGAACGTCCTGCGTCAGAGGTTATTAATCTTTTTTTTTCTTTTCCAGATCTATATAGTTCGCATTCCCCCCCCCCCTCCAAAATAAAAACTTCAAATATTCTAGGTAGACTAATCAGTTCGAAAACCATGTTCGTTTTGACCAGGGAAGAAACAACGAGGACTTTCATAGCACACAAAATTATGCACACATTGGAGCGATTTTTCACACATTAGCAAATTAGTTTTAAGAATAAAAGAACTTCTTTTTATGTAACAAGGGCCACTGACACTTTTCTTTCCAAAAAATCTGGCCACTAGATCTAGAAGCAGACACGGCACATTTCATTTTTCTAATCTGATTTAGTAAGGGCTGCTTTGGACTAGAAAGTTAGTGGGACATAGTTATCTTCATTTATTAAGGAACGTCTGTAATTTATAAGATAAGATAGTGAATAAGAGTAGAACTGTAATTTAAAAAAAAAAGTGAGTTGACTGAGTGAATGTTGAATGGGAACTGGCAGAGATGAGAGGTAGATCTAGGTCTAGTTATTAAAGCCAAATTTACTTTTTCAAAACACATCGGAGCTTTGAGGTCTTGTGAATGGAGTGATGGAACTAAAGGAATCCAGGGGAGGCAGGAGAATGGCTGTTGGCACTGTTGGCTTTATGTAGCCAGTAGATAATATGAAACTGTTTTTAAGCAGTTTGTTTAGTTAAAGGAAAGCTTCAGTCTGGAATGACATTGGGGAAACTCCACAAACATAATAAAAAAAAACAACAACTAATTTCTGCATGCTACTTTGGCTACTAGATCTAAATGTCTCATCAACGAACACAATTCAAGCTTGAAATGTATCATCCTAATTATAAAACTGAAGTTTTGTTGAAGGAACTCAAAGGAAGCTACTGTGTTAGGAAAATAAATCACTGCTCAATAAGTTGTTGAAAAGAGGTGTTCACTTAAAAAAAAAAAAAAGTATTTTAAAAATATTTTCTGGTTCAAATTTGAAAGTTATGCAGTCTACAAACTTATTATCCATCTGTTTGTTTGTGCAAGGTTTCTGGAACATTTGCTTTCTGTTTTGGTACTGAAGCCACGAGCATTCAAAGGAATTTTAATTGTATTGCTGTGTTTTTTTGGTGTTGCTCTTGGGTGATTCAAAAAGGTCTTATGGGAAATAACTTATTGAAAGTAAATAGGTCACTGTTCTGGGTTAAATCATAATACTCTTTAAACAAGAAATAACACGGGGCAAAAAATTGCACAATGGACCTCATTCACCAATTGTAAACAAACAACATTTTATCACATGGTTCTCTATATCTTCTATACAAATTACACAATCCATAAAGGCTGTCACGTGATACATAATTTTCATTGTTTTATCAATATTATCACATGGCTAAATGTTGTTTGTTTACGATTGGTGAATGAGGTCCATTCCTTTTGTTTTGATTTCTGAACTCATAGCCACAAGAACTAGAACTAGTATTAAACGTACACATTTGTATATTATGAACTAAGTCTCTAACTGTGGATGCCATTCTGCATAGAAGAGTGTAGGTAATAGTTTGGAACTCATTGTCAAGGAAACTTTTAACAAGTTCAAAATAAAAACAAAGCTTTTAATGAGTGAAGGGAGGGCACCATTCACTTACTGCCACATCTCTCAATATTGCAAGCTAATCTGAGAATGAGAAGTGGGCGGTGGGGGGGGGGAGTGTAAACAATCCACACAGACAGACAGCCAGAGTGAGCTAATATAAACTTTCTGAAAATTTTTTTTTTTTTTTATCTGTCTCTAGTTTCTAGATATTGGTCGTGTGACCAGTATCGAGGTTAACAACAAGCCTGTGGAAATGGGCAAACAAGGCCAAGAGGTTTGTATCAAGATCTCTCCCATTCCTGGAGAGGCTCCCAAGATGTATGGACGTCATTTTGACGAAACTGATATGCTAGTTAGCAAGGTAAGCTTTTTTTTTCTTTCTGTAATTTTACTGCTTTGGCGGGGGGTGGGGGTGGGCGCAATCATAGAAAACTAAAGAGATTGAGTGGCATAATCCACTGGGCTACCTAAATGAATGGGTTCAAGTTTGAATCCCTATTTAGACTTGAAGTTTTTGCTTGAAATTTGACTTGGTTGCTAACAAATTGCAGAAACGTTCTCCCACTTAGACCCACACCCCCTCCCCCCACCCCCATCACCAAAGAAATAGGACCAGACTGACCTGAGCATGCTTTAAGATCTTGGAAGATGCCATATGAAAGCAATAATAATAGTCATCTTTATTATAAACATAAATAAAAAAAAAAAAAAAAGAAAATATAAGAGTAGTTGAACAGGATCTTATAGGCTACAACAGATCTGACTTTTCAAGATGGTTGATAAGATTTTAGCTTCTAAACAAAGGATTTTTTTTTTTTTTTCAGAAAAGTTTTTACCTTAAGAATTTTTTTTTGTTTTTAAAATACTTAAAACTCACGCTAGAAGATAAGTGAGGATTTTCTAGTGACTTATTGAACTTTATTAAGTATAACAGTTCTATCCAGTTCACTTGTGACTCCTGAATTTGTTTGTACCTCAGTAATAAAGGGAATGAAGCTTACATTTTGTTTGTTCTGTCTCCAGATAACAAGACAGTCCATTGATGCTGTCAAAGATCATTTTAGGGATGAGATGTCTAAACAAGACTGGAGGCTGATGGTAGAGCTGAAGAAACAGTTTGACATTTTATGATCACAGTGGCACTGTGTCTCTCTCTCTCCATGCAATCTCTCCCCCCTAACATTTTTTTTTCCTCATTTGGGTTTGTAGGTTTTTTTTAACAATTCAAAACTTGTTGATTTCTGTTTGAAGTGACTCAGATGACAATGTCAGGATGCGTTGGTCATCTCCAGAACATTCTTTTGAATATCGTGTCATGGTGAAGACATGACCTAGTATTGCTAGATGTCAGTGACCTTATGGATCTGCTGTGGTATAGTTTCCATTCAACAAGTGTTTAGTGTCTTTGTAGCAGTTTGTATTAAGCAATTTGCAAGCAAATTATAAATGTACATTCTGTTTAAGCTTCAATATTTTGCTTTGTTTATAATATTCAACAAAAACATGACACTGTGTTGTTGTTTTTTTTAAGTCATTGGATTTTAAGAAGAAAGTGTTTTTTTTTAATAAACGTTTTTAAAAACAAAATTTACATTTGCCAAATGTATTTTGAGCCCAGGAAGTAATAATTTTTAGAAAGTTAGTTCCCAGCTTGCTCAGTATTACAAAAAGTGCTAGAAAGAAACTGCTTTTCTGTAGCAAGAGACCAAAAAAAAGTTGTGGCTGCCTTTTTTTTTTTCCAATATGGTTTAAAGGGGAGAGCAAATTAGTGAGTGCAAAAAAAAAAAAAAGAAGCTATTTGCACAACTCGTTTCCAATTATTTACATAAACAAAAGAAAAAGTGAGTGTTCTTTGATATAGGGTAGTCTAGTCCTATATAACAAGTCTCCTATAATATGCTACATATTGTTTAAAAAATATTTATTATCATTGTTGTATGTGGCTATGGATATCTTTCAATTACTGAGATATAATTGTTATGACAGACTTTTGTTTGATTGTCCACACATCTTATTTTAGGACATTGGTAAAAGGAGGGTGCTGTTTATTATGAAATTATTACATTTTTGTCCATTATATTAATCCTAAATTGTTTTGTTGATTTCTATACATAGTAGTCAGGTTTATGAATGACAAAAAAAAAAGTGTTTTGCTTGTGTTTTTTTTTTTGGATTGATTCTAGATGGAAAGAAAAAAAAAAGGTTGAGTGCTCCAAGGGCATGTTTCTGACTTGATCAATGTAAAATATCTGAAAACAAAATATAAATATTGTGTATATAGATGAACATGTGTTGTGTCTTGTTCATGATGTGTCTGCCAGGTCAGTGTTTCAATGTAGCCAGGTTTTGATTAGTAGATAACATGCAACCCTCTCAAAAAGATTGGGGGGGGGGGGGGGTGTTTGTCATTTTCTAATAGAGAAAATCTCTGCTTGATTAACTTTCAACAAGCTTTGTGTTTTCTTTAATGAAAGGTTAATGTTATGGGAAATCAGAAAGTCCTAAAAATTCAGGTGCCGGTGTTGAAATCAACATTGATTGAAATTGAACTAGGAGACACCCATTAGAAAAATGGTTAAACAATTGAGGCCACCCTTATTGAATAAACTGGTAACAATTAAATTTCTTGACAATAATCTCTTTCATAAATTTGATAACAAGTAACAGAATAAGACATATCATCATTAACATGCATAGTACTAAGTAACGAAATAAAGCAAAAGACTAAAGAAAAAAAAACACTTTAAGTAAGTTTAAGTGATTTTTATTTTGTATGAGGTAGTTTAAAGAATCCCCCCTCCATTTTGTTTGTTTGATATTGTCCTCCTTGACACTTACTACTCATACAAACATATTTAGCAAGTGTTCAAGTCGACATTATGGAGGGAAAGAGAAGACTGGTAGGGGAGAGGGAGGGCTGCATTATCTCCCCTGGCCAGTAGTGCCATTAGGTCAGAAGTGAAAGTCATTAAATTGCCCTCCGGGTACAAGTGGGGTCTACTGTGGTACTTGTATTCTCTTGGGAGGTCTTCTTGATTTCCCCCCCCCCCCCCCGGTCGACTTAACCCTTTCTCTGTAGATACATAAATGTGTATATGTATTAAAATCTCTTCTTCCAAGTGATGTGATTCTCTTCCCAGTCCATGTTCTCCATTCCGCCCCACCCCCACCCCCATGCTTTGAGTATTGTTAAACATCTTGGGACTAAGCATTGATCCAGCGCACCCAAACCCTTGTCATTGAGTAGAATGTATCTCGGCATGTTTTGTTTCATCTGTTGTTCCTCGCTCTGAATGTTGTCCACGGTGTTACGTTCAGAACTCATGATGGTACATTGGCTCTGTGACATAAAATAAAGTCTTTCTTGAAGAATTTCTGTTTGGAGTCTTTTATATAGGTCTTAAGGTTACTTGGTAGTGACTTTTTGTTTGTTTGTTGCTACATAGAAGGCCTCAACACGCACCAGCATCGTCGCAACCTGTGGGCAGTTCAGACCAGCGTCGTACATACCTGTGACGCGGAAACAAGCCATTGGTGTCCACGGCTCACAGGTTGCGACGTTGCAGGTCTGTGTTCATGCCTTCTATGCCGATTGTGCTGTAGCGCTCAGCGTTAGACACACTGAGCGCTAAACTTAAAGTCCACTGTTCGAATGTGGCTCGGCAGTAGCTTCGGAAATATTGTATGGTTTCCTCTCGCTTGTACAGTTAAAATTTTAACGTTGCTTTAATTAACGCTAATTAAATTTTTTTAACCCCGAAATCATAAAAGTCAATGTAGTAAAGGAAATAGAATAGGCTCCATAGAAAGGTGGGTTACAGTCAAAACAACGCTAATTACATTTGTTTTTACCCCGATACCCTAAAAGTCAATGTAGTAAAGGAAATGGGCTCCATAGAAAGGTGGGCTACAGTCATAACACTCTGAAGACAAAGGAGTATGTCTCTAATCTTGTGAACACAATGTTTGAACCGATACTTAATGCATTTTGACTCAGTTTAAATGTCACATTGGGTCTGCCACCACCCGACAGGGGACACTACTTTGTCTGCAATGTCTCATAATAGAGTTCCTGAAAAATAAAACTATTACATAATTTTCTTAAAGGGGTAACGAGTGTACTTCTCGTAATTAATGCCATGATTTCAGATACATCTTCTTAAAACAACGACCTTATCTACATCAGGGTGGGGGGGGGGGGAGACGCAGTTCACGCGAAATTCTGCACTCATCCAGGTCGTTCTTAATTTTCTGAATCGAAGACAACACATTATTAACAATTGCGTGTAACAAAACTACACGAGACAACATGAGCACATAAGGCTCAGATAAATGCAAGCAGTACAGGGATCAGAAGTATAACGTTGAGTACGGCCTAACTTCAAAGATCGTAGAGTTGAATCGAGTCACGAACTTGTCGCCTTTAGTTTCGGCCAAACTTTCGGATTGTTCCGTAGAGTGTCAATTTTTTTTTTATGGCCATCAACAACCATGTGCTAAGTTTATTTTAGGTTTTCAACGATTTCACCGGCTGGTTAAACCTTTTCTGTTTGGATGTACGTTGCACAAACACACACTCCATAAATAAAATCTTTCATGCGAATCTGTCGGCCGTGGCAGGCATCAGTCACAGGCTGTAAAAATACTGGATCTATAGTTGGCATGTCGAATTGAATCGGGGGCGAACTGGGGGCTCACATGGGTCACATTTAGTGTTATATTTTTTTTTCAAAATGGAGGTTGCAGAATGGCGCCACGTTTGTAAAAATTATATTGAAAATTCTTTAAAATAGTTGATATGCACACCCAGTGCTAGAAATATACTGATGTAAATTTAAAGGAGTGAACTCGATGAGGACAGGCCTTATTAACAGGACATGACAAATAAATCATAACAGTCAGTGTTTAGCACAGTTTCTTATCCATCCCATGGGATTAGGCTGAGCGCTGTGCTAGAGCGCACCTTCTCCACTAACTTGCAGCGGTATGCAAGGCAGAGCTATAACAATACACAATACATTAGAGCGTTGCGAACTGTCGTCAATGATCCTGGTTCGAACCCCACCCACATCCATCTCCTGCCATCATGCAGTAGGTTTGGGCTAGGACGAAGTAAACCTCAATTCTGAAGGAACATCTAAAACTTGCAGGTCATTTCTATTTCTGTTCCACTGGTATTTTATGTCGGGTTTTCATTAATGGAAGCAAATCTCTATAAATAGCTTGTTTTATGGCGTATCCGGTGTATGTAATACGTAAGTATTAATAAGCTATTTGATGCCAGCCATTTTCTTCTTCATCGATGCAGATACTACAAAAACAACTTTCCAAGCTCTTCCATTAGTAGGTCAAAAGTATTTTTACTATTTAGTTTGCACCAGTGATCTTTCAACATAGCGCCCTTGACATTGCTTTTTTTTTTTGTGCTTATTACAAAATCTAGTGCTATTTTATTCTTTTCATTTTCTTTTGGTTCAATTAAATTATATAAGGCGTCTTCTTTCTCTCTTACTGTATTCTACTGCTTAAAGATGTCTTTTTTGAAAGTCAACCGGAAGTTGAAAATCCAAACGTCAACAAAGAGAAGACTACTGGGGTTAACTTAAGTTTGATTATCTCCCCCTAAGTTTTACAATTTGATGTTATTTTGTCGAAGCCTAGATTTCGACTCGACCATTCATCAATCTGTTTCACAGCATTCAGCTGCACGTGAATACAAGCAAGCTTGAGTGAATGTTGGTGTGTGTTGTACTCGCGATGTGGGAGGCATGACTGCGTCAACCTGCTGACGGAAGGAAGACTAAATACACTTTTAGCAAAGACATAAAATCCCTGGATTGCGGGGCATTTCTCAGCCGCCTCCGTTTGTTTCGTTCTGTGTGAACATGACGTGTTTCTCCTCATTGCCTAGCGTTCAGCAGACTATACAGCCTCGTTCTCACATTCAAACACACAAAAGAACCAGATGTTCTCTTTAATCAGTCTTACAAATTCATACACAAGATGACGCAGTACTAAAAGAACAGCTTAGCGATACTAAACAATGAACACTCCCTAATGTTTCTTTTTTTTCAGGCCCAACGCCATCTTAGCTTTTTAATTAAAGACCTTCCTTCAAACAAGGAAGATAATTAGGTCCAAAGAGAAGGCTCCCCTTTCAATAGGCTAATGTAGTCGCGCATGTTAATTACAGACAAACATTAGAAGTGCAAGATATCAATGTTATGGTTCCACTAAACCGTGGTCGGGGCGTGGTGGCTAAGTGTTAAAGCGCTCGGCTTCCGAATCGATGGCTCTCGGGTTAGAATCTTGGTGAAGACTGCGATTTTGAATTTCGGGATTTTTAGGACCCCCAAGAGTCCACCCCCCCCCACTCTAGTAAAGTCTAGTAGGTACCTGGCATTAGTTGGGGAAAGTAAAGGCGGCTGGTCATTGTGCTGGCCACATGACACCCTTGTTAATCGCTGGCCATAGAAACACATCATCACAAGTTTATAAAGATGTACTTTTTAAAAAAAGTGGTGCCCAACCTTTTTCGATCTGAAACACGGTCCGCATCGACCACTAAAAATTGTACTTAGTTGTATTAACTCTGTCTTTATGGCTGTCTGTCTTTTACAAATCTTGTACACGTTTTTTCTCTCCTTCTTCCCTTCCTCGAATCAAGTTCAAACTTTGTACAATTATTTATCGTCGAGGACAACACATGATTCTCAACCCCCTCCCCCCCCCCAAAAAAAAAAAAAACCCATAAAAAAAAACAATTAGTCAATTAGTTGTTATTAATAAATTTTGCTTTACATAAAAGGGGAGATACATCTTGTAGTATTGCGACAACATGGTCGCAATTATGCGGTTCTGTCCCTTATAAAAGCTTAGTATTAAACAAAAAATATTTTGCTATCGTTCATTCGTTATTATGAGCAAAAGTAATCGCTCTTACAAAGAGTCATCAGTTTCACGGAGGAAGACTAGTGTTTAAAAAACAAACTAATTTTTTTATGTTAATTCGTTTAGTTCCGTACATTTTTGTGCCATAGAGACACAGAAGTCAAAACTGCACCGGGTGACATCAGATAGACAGACATACAATTGTGACGGGGGCGGTCACGGGGGTCGCGCTTACTTACGCAACTCAATCCTACAACTTCTTTATTTCTTTTTTTTTTTTAATCGGAGATGTGGCTGGATATGATAGATGCATTACAAAGGTTTTTATTTCAATTTCACAATTTCGATTTAATGTGCGCATGCGCAGCACATGCGAACGTTTATTTAAAAAAAAAAATTCGATCATTTGTTTTAAATAACGAACATGTGTATCATATAATTATAATTATGTTTAAACTTCATTTGTTCGAAGCTCCCTGATATCGTTTTCTTCCATAATATGCGAAATAGATAAACAGAACTAAAAAAAATATGTCTGCTTGCACTTTGTTCATAAACGGCGATGACGCAACATCACGACTATTAGCTTTCAAAGAAGTCCCACGTCTATATATAAATGCTTAAGATCGGCTTTCCGTCTATTTTCAGCTGCGCTCCAGACGACCCTAGATCACGTGGTGGCGTGTGATCTCGTTTCAGGCGCCGAGACATTTCATCTTCCTGCGACCCAATCAACAGTTTTCTACGCCTCTGCGCAACTTAACGAAATGTCGAAACGAAGTCATAAAAATAGATGCAGCAGAAATAACAGCGACTCTAAATTAAGTTCCTAATGATAAGATGACGATGTAGGCTTGGAGTTTAGGCTAAACGACTATGGAAGCTATCACTAGTAACACACAGTTGTTTGATCAACCCAACAAGGGATAATGCCAACTGACATCGCAGACACATTCGAAGCCCTAAGCATTTCTAATAGAATCCATTTTACCCACCTTACCTATCCCTTAGTCTGTTGGACCGTTGGGGCACCATGCAAGATTTGTCGATCGTCTTTCTCCATTCCTCTCTCTCTCTTAGAACTTCTTTCAATGGCAGGCCCGTCCATTCTTTTATGCTGTCTTCCCATCGCTTTCTCTGTCTGCCTCTTCTTCTTGTTACTGGTACTGTTCCTGAAGGAAGGTCTTTGCGAGTCCCGAAGACCTTGTAATATGGCCATAGGTTTTTTATCTTGCGTCTTTGTACGATAGTTAGCAGGTCATCATTGGGTCCTGATTCAGATGTCCTTAAGGTCGGAGAACGTCCCGTTCCCTATTATGGACCTCTTGACCAAGGAAAGGCTTTTATCCATGACCAGGATGAGGCATCGGCTCTTCACCAATCCCTCTGTCCGAAGTCCCGCCTTATCCGAAGTGATTATGTATTCACACCCGGTATGTCGCTAGTCACGACCCCATTGAGCCCCGCACGAGTTCCCTCTCCCGTGCGAGGCCGGAGGCCGAGCCGCGTGGGGGCCCTTTGTATGCCTATAATGTCCCACCGAACCCGTGCGAGGGTCCATCACAGCGCGTATGGCCCCCGTTAGGGAACGAATCGATGGGGGGTTGGACGGGTTAGCGAGCCTTTGTTACATCCCTACCACGTGCAGTGTACAGTCTCTCGACCATACGTGTGGTAGCCCACTGAGAGCAATGTGCGCTACCGTACTTTGCTTATTCGTTTCCCTTGGCGGACGTTTCCACAGGAGGGCCACGCTGAGGCGACGGGAGCATTCCTCCTGTCATTGGATCCAATCGTTGCAGTAACCCTGTCTGCCTGTTAAATGGCAGTTCTGCTGCAGACCTGCCACATCATCAGAAAGTTTCTTAGTGGACACTGTTAAAGGAACTACCAATTTGTTTTCATGTAACGAAGCTCCACCCTGGCTGTGCCAGAGAATGAAAGTGCATTTCCATATTAATGATGATAATAATAATATCATTAGCCTCGCAATGAATTCCAGTACACTAAATATCTTTCTCTAGTGGGGCATATTGATTATTGTTGTGTTTTTTTTTCACGGTAAATTTTTTAAACACTGTACTCTCCTAGTTGAGTTTTCGATTCTTACAATCCGGTCTACATTATTTAAGCCATAAAGTATTGAAAACCAGAAAAAGAAGGAAACGAATATGAATATGGTAACGATGAAGGGTAAAAACGTAAAAAAAATATGTAAAGATTTGTGAGATTTTGAAACAAATAGCTAAACCATGGCTAAACTAAGCAATGTCAATGACGCTACAATGAAAAATCCCTGCAGCCAACTAAATAATAAGCCTATAAATTACTATCTCGCTACAAATGTGATTTTCTAGTGCTGAAAAGTGCCAAAAAATATATATAAACAAATGCTTTTTTAAATACATGATTTAGCAACACAATCAATTCATGTATTCTATATCGATACACAAAAAAGCTAGCTTTTATAGATATTCATCATAGATGAAAATATCAAATATTAATAGAGAAGAGATAGAGAAGATAAAATCTAATATTTATGGACAAACAAGCGAGATCCGCAACAATTGTGTTGCATTGCAGTACCAGTCTCTCACAACAGTAAACATTTAAAATAGAAAAAAATAACGAACTATGAAAACGTACAGGGGCGTGATGGCTGAGTGGTTAGGCGCTGGGCTTTCGAGCATGGTGGTCCTGGGTTCGAATCTCATTGAAGACTGGGATTTTGAATTTATGGGATTTTTAGGGCGCCCCTGAGTCCACCAAACTCTAATGGCTACCTGATTTGAGTTGGGGAAAATGAAGACGGTTGGTCGTTGTGCTGTCCACATGACACCCCGCCCGTTAACTGTGGTCCACAGAAACAGATGGCCTTAACATCATCTGCCCTATTGACCTCATGGTCTGAAAGGGAAACTTTATTTTTTTTTTATCTATGAAAACCTACGCTTGATGATTTAGCAACTATGGAGGATTGAGTACAATACCAAAATAAGTCGAAAGGTTTCACGAGACTAACAACAAACTTCTTAGCGCGGTGGCTGAGTGGTAAAGCGCTTTGCTTCCGAACCGGTTCCAATCCTGATGAAGACTGGGATTTTAAATTTCTGGATTTTTAGGAAGCCACTGAGTCCACCTGACATTAGTTGGGGTAAAGTAAATGCGGTTGGTCGACATGCTGGTCACATGGCACCCTCGTTAACCATGGACCACAATGGAGAATGCTCCCTTCACATTTTTTTTTTGCCACGAAATTAAAAGAAGAGTGTGAAAATGGGTTTCCCCGATTTGTTAAAAAGTTCCATTTTTAAAAAAATAGATATACAATTAGGTACTATTAGTCTATTTTTAGGACCCTCCGGTAATGGTAGGGACATTAAACATACACTACGGTCTTCACCATGATCTAAAGAACATTTATGCCAAGTTTTATCAAAATTGGTAAAACGGTTATGATTTCTATGCGGGACATACATACATACATACTTACATACATACATATGACTTACTTTCTGCTTTATATATTAGACAACAATAATAATTCACGTATAAATTTCATAATAGGTCCTTTATAATCCCTGTACTTCTGCTAAATGTAAGTGCCATTATTTAGAAATAGGCTGATGATTGGGTTGAAAATTGATGAACTCGATTCCAATCACCCCATTTCTGAGACTTATACTATGTGTCTAAAAATAAAAAAAGGCTACTTCTATTTCATTCTTATAAAATTGGTCATTGAAAGCATGCATAAAACTACCGACGAATTTAAAGCTCAATATGTTTTGTAGATATGTATAGACTAGTTGACTAGCCCTCTGGACTAGTTCGTTCCATTTTTTCTAGATCCATCTACGTCTTTTAAATCTCACCCGAAAATGACCCCAGCGAGAGAGTCCCCCCCCCCCCACCACCCTTCCACATTTCCATTTCCAATGAGTCTTCTATCATCTGTTATCTATAATGACTTGTCCAGAGTGAAGTCCCCTCCCACCTAACCCCAACACAGTCGCATCCTTTCAGGGTTCTTCTATTGCGTGTGCTATATTTGGTTATAGCCCAGCAGATAAACATCCAGGGACGACCCATTTCACACGGCATAAGACCTACTCCCCTATCCCTCCCGAGTCCAATTGTTTCCTATTTTGTGCAGACCATAATTTTAGCACCATACTTGACAGCGATAATTGCTGTAAATAAGGAAGCTAGGTGAGACAATGGATAAATTGGAGGCAGGGGCGGAGAGCGAGAGCCGACGAGGACCGCATTTGTCAACACCATAAGGCAGCATTAACCAATGAGTATATGCAGTGGTCTATAAATAGCACATATTTCTTAATAAGCATTTGGTAATGACCGTCTAGCGAGACCTTGAGTGGATAGCCCAATTAGGGGAAACATGCGTGAAGAAACACTCACCTTACCGGCGCCCTAGTTGCTGAGAGTGCTCGCTGTGATCTCTGGACTTTCCCAGCTCTTGTCCGGCTAATTTTGGCCCGGTCATCTAATTGTTAAAGTGGACAAGGGCAAATGATGAAAGCGATTTCTCCCCCCCGCCCGATTTTTGTCCTTCCCATTGCCTCTCAACACTCTATGTCTCATTGTTAGGGGAGGGAACTGTTCAGTAACCTAAAGCGATCATTGCAATAGTTATGTCAACTCTGTCTGTCTGTCTGTCTGTCTGGTATTGTTTTTACAAAGCTTATATCAACTCACTCTGTCTGTCGGTCTGGTATTGTTTTTATAAAGCTTATATCAACTCACTCTGTCTGACTGTCTGGTATTGTTTTTACAAAGCTTATATCAACTCACTCTGTCTGTCGGTCTGGTATTGTTTTTACAAAGCTTATATCAACTCACTCTGTCTGACTGTCTGGTATTGTTTTTACAAAGCTTATATCAACTCACTCTGTCTGTCTGTCTGGTATTGTTTTTACAAAGCATATATAAACTCTCTCTGTCTGTCTGTCTGGTATTGTTTTTACAAAGCATATATCAACTCACTCTGTCTGACTGTCTGGTATTGTTTTTACAAAGCTTATATCAACTCACTCTGTTTGACTGTCTGGTATTGTTTTTACAAAGCTTATATCAACTCACTCTGTCTGTCGGTCTGGTATTGTTTTTATAAAGCTTATATCAACTCACTCTGTCTGACTGTCTGGTATTGTTTTTACAAAGCTTATATCAACTCACTCTGTTTGACTGTCTGGTATTGTTTTTACAAAGCTTATATCAACTCACTCTGTCTGTCGGTCTGGTATTGTTTTTATAAAGCTTATATCAACTCACTCTGTCTGACTGTCTGGTATTGTTTTTACAAAGCTTATATCAACTCACTCTGTTTGACTGTCTGGTATTGTTTTTACAAAGCTTATATCAACTCACTCTGTCTGTCGGTCTGGTATTGTTTTTATAAAGCTTATATCAACTCACTCTGTCTGTCGGTCTGGTATTGTTTTTACAAAGCTTATATCAACTCACTCTGTTTGACTGTCTGGTTTTGTTTTTACAAAGCTTATATCAACTCACTCTGTCTGTCTGTCTGGTTTTGTTTTTACAAAGCTTATATCAACTCACTCTGTCTGACTGTCTGGTTTTGTTTTTACAAAGCTTATATCAACTCACTCTGTTTGACTGTCTGGTATTGTTTTTATAAAGCTTATATCAACTCACTCTGTCTGACTGTCTGGTATTGTTTTTATAAAGCTTATATCAACTCACTCTGTCTGACTGTCTGGTATTGTTTTTACAAAGCTTATATCAACTCACTCTGTCTGACTGTCTGGTATTGTTTTTACAAAGCTTATATCAACTCACTCTGTCTGACTGTCTGGTATTGTTTTTACAAAGCTTATATCAACTCACTCTGTCTGTCTGTCTGGTATTGTTTTTACAAAGCATATATAAACTCTCTCTGTCTGTCTGTCTGGTATTGTTTTTACAAAGCATATATCAACTCTCTCTGTCTGTCTGTCTGGTTTTGTTTTTACAAAACTTAAATCAACTCACTCTGTCTGACTGTCTGGTATTGTTTTTACAAAGCTTATATCAACTCACTCTGTCTGTCTGTCTGGTATTGTTTTTACAAAGCATATATCAACTCTCTCTGTCTGTCTGTCTGGTTTTGTTTTTACAAAGCTTATATCAACTCACTCTGTCTGACTGTCTGGTATTGTTTTTACAAAGCATATATAAACTCTCTCTGTCTGTCTGTCTGGTTTTGTTTTTACAAAGCTTATATCAACTCACTCTTTTCAACGCATAATTTTTCGACTCAGAATGAGACAACATTATGTTCCGGAAGCTTAAAGTCGGGACGAGCGAAACCTGCTCTTGTGGAGCATCACCAGAGAATGCAGACAATGTCCTTCAAAGCTGCACACTATAGAACACAAACTATACGGAGAACTGCCTGATCTGGGAACCACTGCGCAGTTTATCTCATATATAGGATTACTGATCTGAACCCTACGACATATAAAATGAGAACGAAGAACTCACTCTGTCTGTCTGGTACACATTTTGAACCCGTTATTTCTGTCATACTCATTCTCGGACAAACTTGAAACATTCCACTAGTATTCACTGTACCTAACAAAACACGAATCAATAAAAAGAATTAACCGTTGTGTCTGCACGAGATGCGCAACAATATGTAGGTCGCCGCTGGGTTTGCGTAGTCATGTGAAACACTGAACTCATCATTAATCTTCGGAAGTGAAGACATTGTCATTACTCTTTAGTTTGATATCGAAAAAAAAAATACTGCATTATTGATATATATATATAGGCCCTATAGTTGTAAATGTGGAGTTTCCCCCTTTAGATAAACTTAGTAGATAGATAAGCTTAGTAGTTGTGTTTTTTTAATAAATTTTTTTCACAGGTCCACAAAAAAGATGGATCATGGCACACTGAGGATGCTGTAAGCATGAAACTTGAGCTATCCTAAAGCAATTTTTTTAAAAATCTACAAGCTCGGTATCCACCATGTTCCTCTCTTTATACACCGCACATGCAGTGCATCTCTCTAATCTTTTCAAAGTACATTTATTGCATCAGTCAAACACACACACATACTCTCCAGGATAAAAAGGGTTAGAACCAATTTCTATGGGGATGGGTTAACGACTGGGACGGACAGTTTGTGTCGACATTAGAGTGCTCGCTGAGTTCATGTATAGCTTTGTGTTACTCTAATTAATAGCTGGTATTTTTTAGGGGGGGTGGGGATTGGTTGCAGGGGCGCCGTGTTTTCAGTGTCTACTGTCTAGCCACATACTCTAGAACCTTCAGCAATAAGCCATAGACAGAGATGCCAAAAGACATGGAAGACCTGGAAATGTGTATTGCAAGGGGCAAATGTGTATTGCAAGGGGCAAATGTGTATTGTAAGGGGCAAATGTGTATTGTAAGGGGAAAATGTGTATTGCAAGGGGCAAATGTGAATTACAAGGGGCAAATGTGTATTGCAAGGGGCAAATTGAATTACAAGGGGCAAATGTGTATTGCAATGGGCAAATGTATCTTTTTGTCTAAATATCAAGAAATCTACTCAGGAAAGACTCAAATCATTCAAGCACATGACATACGAGAAACGTTGATCTATAGATTAGTTCTCTCTAGATCTAAATCTAGTCGGCCCACACATCTAGATCTAGAAAAGAAGACTATACTTAGATCTAAATCAGTTTGAAGACTACAATCTAGAAATAAACTGACACATTGAAAGACACTCCTCTTTAGGCCTTGTTTACATCAGCAAGATCTAGATTTGGTAATTATTTTAAATCTTCGAGCGTCAGCGCGCGAAAAAAAAAAGGGTAGATCTATATCTCTTGGTACATCTAATAAGAATAGTCCATTTCCGGTCATTGACGCACTGATCTATATAGATCTATTTAGATAACAATAGCCGTACTCGCGTATTTTCGTCTCCATTTGCGTACAAAATACGCAAGACGCGTACTTGTAGGCATCTCTGGGCCGCTTATATAGTACGCCTCTGATTACGTCTATTAACTCTAGTTCCGTATTTAAACTCAAAAAGGCTCTAAGCTTTTCATATATTGGGCCCTTTATGAGTCCAGATATAATATATCAGTGCTAAATATTTCTTGTGGGCCCTTTAATGTAGCTAGTCTTGCCTTTAGGTAAATCAGGCCCTGACCAACTCGAGTTCCTTAGAGTCTAGTTCTCGGATGGAAACCTTTCTTGATAGAATGTACACCTTCGTTATGGATGAGTGATTAGCTGTCAAACGAATTGTTTTGATTTTCTATAATTGATTAGTTTGATAACATTAGTTTCCACAGCACAAAAGATTAATCTAACAATACGCCCAGCCCTCTGCTGTAGTGTCACACATAACCTGAGATCGACCTGCTTTAATCATTATTGAAACAGTTTTTTGAAGGGAATGTCCTGACGGGGAAAAAAAGGGACCAAAATATTTTGGAGTGCAACTAAGCCTAAAAACTCAAATCAAGTGTCACCCAAATTTATGCACGATTACAAAAACTATAGAATTAAAAAAAATGAAACCAGAAGGGATAAAAGCAGGCGTGATTTCATAAGTGATATCCATTAACCCAGTGATGCCCAAACTACGGCCCGCGGGCCAAACCCGGCCCGCGACGTGGTTCCGAACGGCCCGCCAAAACATCGGTAAAATAATATAGAATATAAATAAAAATATTGAATAATGTATTTTCTCTATGCTAGAACTGTCACTTTTTCTTTGATGGATTTCATCGTAATCTACTGTCTTGTAATATTCATATTAATTTTTTCTTTCTATAAGAACACAAGGCTTTTTTTTTCGGCGACAAGAATTGACAGTTGTTTTAGAGTCTTGGACGATTCCGCGGCTTTCTTGAGCTAGCCGTGTCCTTGACATCTCATGCGTGTAACGCAGCGCATCTTTTCTGCAGCATTGTGATTCGATTTCTTCTGACGTCAACATGATAGGTGCCGTACAATGCGACATTTTTGTACGTTATTGAAATAGGAGAGTCAAATAAATGTTTAAAGTTATTTTTTGTGTAATAAGTCAACATGTTTGATTTGTACAGAGAGAGTCTGTTTTAAAGAACATACCATTAAAGGCATTCTAAAACAAACCATTACAAAATAGGGTGGCATTGTTGGGTTGAGCCGCTAAGAGAAGACCGCTAAGTTACGTTTAATGGAGGCTACAGAGTTGCTCACATTTTAAGAAGAGAAATGAAGTACAAAAAGTGCTAGCTAGCAGTGGTGGAATAAAATCAGCCTGAAAAAAATGCAGTTGAAGCTGTGCCGCCTTTCTGGCATGACAACTGCAAAAACGAGTGGACGATGTTGGTGAAAATCTTTATTCAAAACTAAATGACAGAGCAGCAGATTTCGAAATCATTTTTATTGCCGCTGAGGAGTGACACCAACTGGAACCGATTGACTTACAAAGCAAGACTTCCATGCTTGACAAATTTCCAGCAATGCAGACAATAGATTTCCAGCAATGCAGACAATAGATTTCCAGCAATACAGACAATAGATTTCCAGCAATACAGACAATAGATTTCCAGCAATACAGACAATAGATTTCCAGCAATACAGACAATAGATTTCCAGCAATACAGACAATAGATTTCCAGCAATGCAGATAATAGATTTCCAGCAATACAGACAATAGATTTCCAGCAATGTAGATAATAGATTTCGAGCAATGCAGACAATAGATTTCCAGCAATACAGACAATAGATTTCCAGCAATACAGACAATAAATTTCCAGCAATACAGACAATAGATTTCCAGCAATACAGACAATAGATTTCCAGCAATACAGACAATAGATTTCCAGCAATACAGACAATAGATTTCCAGCAATACAGACAATAGATTTCCAGCAATGCAGATAATAGATTTCCAGCAATACAGACAATAGATTTCCAGCAATGCAGATAATAGATTTCCAGCAATACAGACAATAGATTTCCAGCAATGCAGATAATAGATTTCCAGCAATACAGACAATAGATTTCCAGCAATGTAGATAATAGATTTGGAGCAATGCAGACAATAGATTTCCAGCAATACAGACAATAGATTTCCAACAATGCAAATAATAAATTTCCAGCAATACAGACAATAGATTTCGAGCAATGCAGATAATAGATTTCCAGCAATGCAGACAATAGATTTCGAGCAATACAGATAATAGATTTCGAGCAATACAGATAATAGATTTCGAGCAATGCAGATAATAGATTTCGAGCAATGCAGAAAATAGATTTCCAGCAATGCAGATAATAGATTTCCAGCAATGCAGAAAATAGATTTCCAGCAATGCAGAAAATAGATTTCCAGCAATGCAATCAATAGATTTTTACGCCGTGTTGTCTACATAAACCTTTCACATTTCAGAAAACAATAGCTTGGTATGATCACAATGTTTACAAGCACTTAATTTTATAGAAAGTAGGCCTACTGGAGCCAAGGGATTGTAATCAAACTATTTAAAATTGTTTATTCCCTATTTTATTTTATGTATGTTTTTGTTCATGTGGCCCGCGACACGTGTGTTGGAACTTAAAATGGCCCGCAGGCCGTATAAGGTTGGGCATCACTGCATTAACCTATATTGCCTATTGGCTGATGGGGGTCTCATTGAGTTTCTTTCTTGTGTTAGGATATGTAGCCTTCTCAGCTTTACTCGAAGAGATATTTTTATAAAAAGATCAAGTGATCTCAAACTTTGAATGGTGATAACGTTTATTTTAAAGATAAATTGCTGCTGCGCTCCAGTCGATAAAAAGTTGCCTATTGCAATTGAAAACTATTTGTTTACATTTTTAGTTTTTATTAATCAATCTAATTTCTCTCTCAAATTTGTATGTTGAAACTTGGCTATGACAACACTCCAAATCCAGTAATAATAGTTAGACGCGTAGAAGTTCGGATTGATCGGGGATTTCCTAAGTGTCGTGATGGTACATTAAAAACATTAAACGGAAATATCTTAGAGACAAGAGTAACGGGCAAGAAGACCCACTTCAGTAGTGCTTAGGAAAGGCCTTGTTAAGTTGTTTGTTGTTTTTTTCATGTATAAATACGTTCAATTAACTCCTAAATAAAATAATTTAAAAAGTTCATTTAAACTTCGCCTCTTCGGCTACAAAATTGGGGCGGCGTTTGAAAGAAAACGAGGGAGTGGGATGACAACCTTTTTAATGTGTTCCCCTTCCCCCCCCCCCCCCCCCCCCCCCCAAGGGTTCGCCATCCTTTGGTGACAGGTTTAAAAATCTAGGTCACTGTGTTAATGTATGATATTTCCTTATTGCTAATTATTTCCTTATGCGTGTACGACTAGATCATGCAAGTGATAAATGTACACATCACTAGACATAATTACATGCAGGTCAGACATAAAAAAAAAAATAAGTTCAAGGTCTTACAATTGAGCCCGAATGGGCCTTTTGTATGAATGGGATAATGTAATAGAATAAATAATGGCCACCACGTGATGTTCAGTTAAATTATTCGCATTTCAGGGATTCTCATTCTTTAGAAAGTGAGATCTTTTTGTTTAAACAAAGGTCCTAGTGTTTGTAAATTATCTTTAGTTCTAATCTAGGAGTTCAAATTGTATACAACACAGATGCGTTTCCCCCTTGTGACGTCCTACAAAAACATTTTGTCTGTTTTATATTGTATAGATGATAGAATATAATAATTGACAAATGTTCCTTCAAAAGACGAAGACTTATATGCCCTGTGGACATTATTAATCCCGTAGTTCATATTAATTAGAGATTTTGTTTTGTGTAGGTCAACAAAGTTTATGGTTTGCAGAATTTAATTCAAGCAACTTGTGTGTGTGTGTGTGTGTTTGACTAAAAGGTGTTTGGAAAGAGTTGGGAGACGCGGTGGCTGAGTGGTTAATCGTTTGGCATCCGAACCAGGGGTACGGGATTCGAATCTCAGTGATGACTGGCATTTTGAATTTAGGGATTTTTAGGGCGCCCCTGAGTCCAACCAACTCTAATGGGTACCTGACATTAGTTGGGGAAAGTAAAGGCGGTTGGTCGTTGTGCTGGCCACATGACACCCCTGCTCGTTTACCGTTGGCCAAAAGAAGTGATGACCATAACATCATCTGCCCTATAGATCGCAAGGTCTGAAAGGAGAACTGCACTTTACTCCTTAGCTTATAAATAAAGTAATGTGTTTATAAATGTTTTATTTTATTCGTTTCTTTTTCCCTGTTTACAATTTATGTTTTAGCGTTTTTTAGATATTATTTGTTTACTTCTTAGAATGTTTTCTGGAGTGTCTTTAAATTTAGTCAATTTACAAAGTGCCTTACTTTTGTACCTGGTGATTACGTTTTTTTTTTCTTCCAGAATATCTTCAAGAAAGTACATCAGAAACATTCCGTGTTGATAATTGAAGGCAATTAGTGTTTAAATTTATTGAGTAAATAGATCCTTAAGGAAATCCTCAAGTAGGAAATGCTAGTCGACCAAGTTGTAGTTATTGAAAAGCGACTTTAACAAAAAAAATCTCGCTTTAGCTGGTTTGTTCCATAAAGTTATTGTTACATTTTTTTTTACATCTATCTATCTGTACTTCTATACATCTATCTATCTATCCATCTATACATAAATCTATCTATCCATCTGTCTCTCGCTCTCTCTCTCTCTCTCTCTCTCTCTCTCTCTCTATATATATATATATATATATATATATATATATATATATATATATATATATATATATATATATATAGTGATATATTCCTCTTTGAAGAGTTGGTATTGCAACTAAAAAAAGTTTGAGAAACAAGATTAAAACCAAAGTCTGACATAATGTATGTTGAATATCATTAAAACAACTGTTGCACATATATCATTAGACCATGAAGTTTTGTCTTTGACCTGTCTGTACTGGATAAAGCTAAACTACCAGGTGAGAGAGAGAGAGAGACAGACAGAGACAGACAGAGAGAGACAGACAGAGAGAGAGAGAGAGAGAATGGAATAAAAGAATACTGAGAGTAAGTGATGGATGGATGGAATGACAGAGACAGAGAAATAGACAGAGAGAGAGAGAGAAAATGAAATAAAATAATACTGAGAGTAAGTGATGGATGGATGGCATGACAGAGAGACAGAGAAATAGACAGAGAGAGGGAGAGAGAGATAGAGAGAGAGAGAAAATGAAATAAAAGAATACTGAGAGTAAGTGATGGATGGATGGAATGACAGAGACAGAGAAATAGACAGAGAGAGAGAGATTAAAAGAGAGACATAGAGAGAGAAACAGAGAGACAGAGAAAGAGACAGAGAGAGAGACAGAAAGAGAGAGAGAGAGAGAGAAAGAGAGAGAGGGGATGTAAGAACGGTAATTTAAAAAATGGTACCAGGTCATGACCTTTTCTGACCCAGACATATTATTTAAAAATTATTGTTTCTAAATTATTATCCATGCCAACTGTAACAGAGGATGTCTGCTTCTTTGACAAATTTATTACGCAACTTTGACCAGGTTTGTTCTCCCCCCTCCCCCCTCTTCCCACGCGGTGCGAAATCGCCAATCCCAGATGACGTTTAAGTATACTCGTTAGAGCATTGTGCTGTACTCACCTTCAACTCATGACGTTTGTCATTCATGTTTTGATGCTAGGCCTCTTTTGATCACATTTCAGACTGTGGCGCATGGCGCAGGTCCCAATGAGGGTATTGATACATCCGTTGCGCTTATTGGCTAGATAACAACTCTTGAGTAGGCGTTCACTGGACACTACACACGAACTAAATTATATTATCTTTGTGTTTGCGTGAGTAGGAAACAGATAGAGAGGGGGGGGGGGTAGCTACAAATATAGAGAGAAAGAGAAAAAAAAAGAGAGGGGAAAATGGTAGAGGCAACGAGTTTGCGGCAAAGTGGGGGGAAAAAAAGAGAGAGATAGAGCGACATAGGGGAAAAAAAAAGGGGGGGGGGTACAAAAGAGATATAAAGAAGGAGAGAGGGAGAGAAAGAAAGACTTGGGTGGAATCGTGGGTGTTCTTCTATTGCACTCACTAATAGTATCTAAATATAGCTAAGAAATGGGGCTAAAACAGAATTGATTTACATTTTCTGGTTATAATGGATTGACCTTTGACCTAAACTTCTTTTTGAAATATCAATACTTTGCATTGCTCACAAATATGTATGGCTCTGTTTTGATTTCAATTGTGTATGTGTGAAGGTGGTTAAAAGTTTTGTCTTGGGGATTAAGTTTGGAATGATATTAACAATAATAATGAAGTTCATAAAGGCTCTTCAGTTTAGTACTCGACCACTCAGACTTATTTTCTTTTAGTTACTTTCTTTTGAAGTGCCCTTTTACAGTTTTTAGGTCTGTGTAGCTGATTTGTCTGTATAGCTGATTTGTATGTGTAGCTGATATGTCTGTGTAGCTGAATTGTCTGTATAGCTGATTTGTCTGTGTGGCTGATATATCTGTGTAGATGATATGTCTGTATAGCTGATATGTCTGTGTAGCTGATTTGTCTGTGTAGCCGATTTGTCTGTGTAGCTGATATGTCTGTGTAGAGGATTTGTCTGTGTAGCTGATATGTCTGTGTAGAGGATTTGTCTGTGTAGCTGATATGTCTGTGTAGAGGATTTGTCTGTGTGGCTGATAGTCTGAGTAGCTGATTTGTCTGTGTAGCTGATATGTCTGTGTAGTTGAATAGTCTGTATAGCTGATATGTCTGTGTAGCTGATTTGTCTGTGTAGCTGATATGTCTGTATAGCTGATATGTCTGTGTAGCTGATTTGTCTGTGTAGCTGATTTGTCTGTGTAGCTGATATGTCTGTGTAGTTGAATTGTCTGTATAGCTGATATGTATGTGTAGCTGATATGTCTGTGTAGCTGATTTGTCTGTTTAGCCGATTTGTCTGTGTGGCTGATAGTCTGAGTAGCTGATTTGTCTGTATAGCTGATATGTCTGTGTAGCTGAATTGTCTGTGTAGCTGATTTGTCTGTGTAGCTGATGTTCTGTGTAGCCGATCTTCTTTTTTTTTACAAATCACAAACAATCCTTCACACAATTTTTTTTATAAATCACAAACAATCCTTCACAAATTTTTTTTTATAAATCACAAACAATCCTTCAAAAAAATTGTTTATAAATAACAAACAATCCTTCACAAAATTGTTTATAAATCACAAACAATCCTTCACAAAAATATTTTATAAATCACAAACAATCCTTCACAGATTTTTTAAAATAAATCACAAACAATCCTTCACAAAAAAAAAAGACTATTACTTTCTCGTTTCATGACCTAATCGGTACCTGCCAACTAAAGGCTTCCACATAGCTAAATCCCAGGATCTGACTTGATAAGGCCCTATTTGAGATATGGGCCACATTATAATCAACATAGGGCAATGTCACCGTTTGCTTTTTCTTCAAAACAATTTTTTTTTGGCTAAAGCTTATGTTGACTACAGATACATCCAGCACTGACTAAACCATCGGTTTTCCTGGCTGATTCAGTTAACCGGTTCCGTCCTCCAATGGCACAAAGAAATGGCACTTATATGAATTCGTCCTAGCTTACGGTATAATAAATGTGCCTTTATCTTTGTATGTTTAAAAATGTTTTTAAAATGTTTTACATGTTTCGGATGTTCCTTCAGAGTTGAAGATAATTACTTCCTAGTCCAAACCTCCCGCAGGACGACGGGGGATGGGAGCGGGCAGGGTTTGAACCCGGGACCATCGATAAATCTGAACGACAGTCCAGCGTGCAAACCGCACGACCAGTCATTAGTCCTACTATTACCCTGTATTTGTTACTCAACTTCAACTACATAAAATTGGCCTAATTATTTTTTTTTTCTAATTCGAATGCAATAATTTTAGAGAGTATGATTTTACACACTTCTACCAAATTCCTTCTTTTCTTTCCACTTTGACCCGCCTTTTTGTTTCCTCTTTCCCAAAATCAACGCCTCTGACAGCAACATTTCAAGAACTTCTAATGTGCCGGTATCTCTTCAAAGTCGTCTCTCTCTCTATCTCTTGTTCTCTCCTGTTATCTTCGCCTCTCAGCCTTCCTCAATGGCGTCTCTCCGTTCCTCTCCATTACTCATTGTGCCATTATCTTTTTGTTTTTTAAGTGCCTGACTTTCTTTCAGACTGATGATCTCAACTTCGTTTTCCCTTGACTTATTTCTGTGTGTATGTCTATGTCTGTGTGCGGGGGGGGGGGGTAGGAGGAGGAGGCCCCCGTGTCCTTTCAGACGTCTCTGCTCCCGGATTCTGGAAGTGTGGGAAATGAGAGTCAAGTCAAAGTTGTGTCTCGCCATTGGAATGTCCTGTACTTCTGCATCGAGCATGATTCCCATTCGTGCAGGTCTTGTCGTCTGCTAGAGCTGGCGAACATCTGCGTCGAAGGGCCACCCAGAGAGAGTCTGATGAATTCCGGCGTAAAGGGGGAAGGGAGTGACACACAGACAGACAACCCATTAAAATATTCATACTTTTGTTTATATAAACACGGGCACTCTCGTGTTACAAGTATGACACTAAGATCTACCCAGTTGGAAGCAAATCTCAGAGAAATATTTAATATCATTCACTGTCTTATACTCATCTCATTATCCAAAATCCGTGACGTAACTCGCATTTAAGTTGTATAAGTGTATGCGACTTTCTACCAATGCAATACCGCAAAACATCTCTCGTGTAAGTTATGTTGTCTCTTTGTTTTTTTCCACAACTTTTTGTGTGAAATGGGGGATTTTTATAAATTGAGTCTTAGGTTGCAGAATAGTGAAATTCTGATAAGCTATGTATTTTAACAAGAAAACATTTTAAAAATATATTTAAAAAAAAAAAGACAATATCTCCATTATTAAACTTCAAATATAATAAAATAAAAATAAAATAAAACCTGCGACACCCTCTGCTGCAAACAAATATGCATTTTCTGATTCGGCCAGCGAGGCAGGTATGTTCATTATACGGACATCTATATCTAACTCAAGACCTAAAGTTCTGATTTAGAACTCTTAAGATCTAGTCTAGATCAAAGACTATATATATACAGGACTGCCAATACTAAGGGTAACTAAGCATAAGTTTCGTTCAACTCCAAAATGTGAGTCGAGGTACTTCCGGTATAAACTTATTTTACAACATTCACGATGTTTGAACTATGATGCCAGCTTGGATAATATATTTCTTTTCTCTTTTCATCATAATTGACAATTACTTTTTACATTGTATACTAATTAGTATGAGTTGAATAAGCGATAAACGGAAGAGTCAATACAGTTTCGAGAGTGTCATTTTTTATCTGTATACTTCACCAACTTTTATTTACAGCTATACCTATTTTTTAAATTTATTTAGTGTTTTGTTTCCAGATAGTATGCATTATATATATATATATATATATATATATTAATGGAGAATTAACCATTAAAAATAAAAAGCAATAATATATTTATGACTAAATGAAAAATATGCCTAAAAATTTTGGCTCTGCAAATCATTATTTTTTTAACCAAATAAAATCCCAAATAACGTCCAATGTTGTGGCTATGCGAGAATACAGAAAATTATTATGGAGTGTATGATTGTGTGTACTGGATAATTTTTAAAGGATTGGTGGCATGAGCAATGCGTATAAAGGGACTTAGAAAAAAGTAGATTTGAAAATGAAGTGATTAGAAGTGATTTGAAAATTTGAGAACTCTATCTTATCTAATCTTTTATAATACAAAAGTTACTTCAAAAAAGAAGATGATTACGTCCTAATAAGAATTATTTATTACCCTATAAGCTGTATTTATTTTAATTTATCAGGAGATCAAAAACATGTAGATATTTGTTAATTTAAATATAGTTTATGTTGCTTATAAAAGTATATTCAAATTAGGGCCTACTTCATAATATTAATAATGTTAGAACATAAAGCTATGATAAGAAGTATTAAAATTTCATCATCATCACATGTTGTAAAATCTGGCTTATTTTGTTAACACAATTATGCTTAGATCTCAAAGGTAAACAAACAACAGATTTTCCATTCATCATTTGGTGTAAAATTGATGGTTTCTTTATATGGTACACGAATGCACCGGAAGTCATTCTACTAACACTACCCTGCAACCAAAGACGCCTCGGTGTAATAATAATAATAATCTTTATTATCCGTAAGGAAATTTGTCTTACAATTTGTGCATTACACCAAACAAAAAACATTATAACTATAAGAAACTAAAGTGTACATTCACACCAGACTCACTCATAATTTACATGTGACAAAGTTTATACCAGATTGTTCTTATTTAATGCTTTGATTGCCAGGGGAACAAAGAGTGTTTGTGTCTGTTTGTCTTTGCTATCGGTGTCTTGTATCTCTTTTGTGATGGTAAAATCACAAAATCCTGACACAAAGGGTGATTCTTTATTCTTATCTTCTTATCTTATATAATACAGACGTTACTTCAAAAAAGAAGATGATTACGTCCTACGCGTCATACATTTAGTCATGCATATTAACCAATGACTTAAATTCTGACAAGTCACTGGTTTTCCTGGCTAGCTCAGGCAACCCATTCCATGCTCTAATAGCACTAGGGAAGAAGGAGTATTTGTACAAATGTGTCCTAGCATATGGGACGAGGAATGTGCCTTTATCTTTGTGTCTTTCAGAGTATTTTATTAAATTTTGTTTTTGTATTTGAAGATTATGGTTCAGTGTTTTATGTATTATTGCTACTTTACTTTTGAGCCTTCTGTCCTGAAGGCTTTCTAAATTTAGTGATTTTACTAAAGGTGTTACTCTAGTCAAATGTGAATATTCGTTTGTTATGAATCGCACTGCTCTATTTTGTGTCTGTTCTAGTTTCTTAATGTTTTCTCGAGTTGAGGGGTCCCAAACAGAGGATGCATATTCTATTATTGGCCTAACCAAGGTTAAATAACATTTTAGTTTTATTTTCTTATTTGATTTATAGAAATTTCTTTTAATAAATCCTAATGCTTTGTTTGATTTTTTTGTAGTTTCATCAATATGTGGATTCCATGACAGTTTTTCATTTATTATAACACCTAGGTATTTTGCGTTTTTAGTCTGTGTTACTGGTTTGCCATGAATAAGATAAGTGGAATTAATTTGTTTTAGTTTTTTTGTTACTCTTAACAACTGACATTTTTCTGGGTGGAAAGACATGCTCCAATTTGATTCCCATTTCTGTAATTCATCTAATTCTCTTTGTAAAATATCTGTGTCTTGTGTTGTTTTTATTGTTCTATATATTATGCAATCGTCTGCAAATAATCTGACTTTTGTTCCTGAAGTAATGCAATTTGGTAAATCATTTATGTAAATTAAAAATAGTAGTGGACCCAAGACTGTTCCTTGAGGTACACCTGAGTTTACTGTTATCGGTGTTGATTTAGCGCCATTTATTATTACAGTTTGTTCTCTCCCTATCAGAAAGTCTTTAATCCACTGATGCAGTGGACCATTAATGCCGAAATATTTTAATTTTTTAAGCAAACTATGGTGGTGAACTTTGTCAAAAGCCTTAGAAAAATCTAGTAAGATAGCATCTATTTGTTCACTATTATCTAAACCTTTTGAAAAATCATCAATTAGTCCTATTAGTTGTGTTTCACATGATCTATATTTCCTAAAGCCATGTTGGTATGGTGTGAGGACATTATGTTTGTCTAAGTGGTTTATGATGTTGCTACATATTATGTGTTCTAGGATTTTACATGTGATGCTGGTAAGTGATACTGGTCTGTAGTTTCCTGGGTCAGATTTTTCTCCTTTTTTAAATAGGGGGGTGACATTAGCTTCTTTCCAGTCCTTTGGTACTCTGCCCTGGTTAAGTGAAGCATGAAAGAGTATTTTGAACACTGGGGCTAGCTCATTACTTAGTTCTTTGAGTAATCTAGCTGGAATACCATCAGGTCCAGAAGCTTTATTTGGTTTGGTGTTGGCTAATAGTTTTTGAATTCCATTTTCTTGTACTACTATATCTTCTATGTTGTCTACTTGGTTCAAATTCAGTAATATGTCTTTGTCTCCTGGGGCTGAGAATGCTGATGCAAAGTATTTGTTTAGAATGTTTGCTTTAGTTTCATTATCATTATGTATTATGTTATGTTCATCTTTTAATGGCGCTACGCCTGTTGTTTCCATTTTCTTAGACTTAATGTATGACCATAGGTTTTTGTTGTTGTCTTTAGATATTACATTGTTTATGTATTCACTCTGCAGCTGTCTGCTTACTTTTTGGGTTAAGTGTTTAATTTTTATATACTTTTTGTAAACTCTTTCTGCATTAGTTTCTTTAAATTTTCTATATAGGTTTTCCTTCTGTTTAGAAAGCTTCTTTAGTCTATTATTAAACCAGCATTTATTTATTTTGTTTGATGTGTATTTAGTTGGTATTTGATTTTCTATAATGCTTTTAAGATGGTTTTTAATGAAATTCCAGAGGTCATCGACTGGTTATTTCGAGGATCTTGTTAGCTTTTTTATAGATGTTTGTCTCAAACAACTGCCCAAATGGGGTTTGTTTTTTGCCAATGATTTTGCCAGCAGCATTGAGGATTCTATTAAGTTTATTCCTATTTTAATGCTCAGATTGCCATACCAGGCAGTGATATTGAAACTGAAAATATTGCAGATGTGATCGTGATAAAACATAGCCAAGGCCTTTTCGCTAACATTAAACGAGGACATGGGACTTATTTAATTGAAGAATATAGGCGTGGTGCGCACAGTTGGCAGTCCTTTATATATATAGTCTATGTCTAGATCTACTTCTAGATTTACGTAAAATTATAAGCAAGCCTTAAAAACTTTAATAAATTTGAAGCAACTTTAAATTTACTTATTTATAACATAATTACGGTAATACGGCTGACTATGCCATGTTGGCTCTAGAACTAAATATAGTCTCCAGCCAAATTTACATTAATTTATTTTTTCCTTTGAAAAAGTATAACGGTCTAACTAGAGTTTTCCCCATGTGGCCAACGAGCTAGTAATACTTTTCTCAGCGATATACATCAACTGTTAAATTTCTAGGAAAATCATTAGAACCGTTTTTGAGATCAGCTGCTCAGGTTTCTGCTGGATCCAGGTTCCTGGATTCTTGATAAGAGGAATTGTAAAATGCATATAAAAAAAATCTAGCTTCTGTATGATTGTTAGCACTGCACGCTTTAATTTCTAATTTAATTTCTAAGATGTTTCGCTTGTCATTATTTAGTTAGCAACAGCGACATTTTTTTTATCTTGTAATTTTTTTTCAAATTATTTCTTTTTATTATCTTTTTTTTGTGTGTGTGTATGTTCCATTATATCGCCCCCAAAATGCCTCTTATCGCTTTTCTTTCTTCGTTTTCTGTCTGTAATCTAAAGCTTAAAGAACGTAAACGGATCTGAAATGTGCAAACGTAAGCATGTAGCAGATTACTTAGGCTGGTCGAGTGATAGGCGCGCTGGACTGTTGTCTGGACCGTCCTGGATTCGAACACTGTCCGCTGCCATCCCCCGTCGGCCTGCGGGAGGGCCGGGCTAGGATGTAATAATCCTCAATCATGAAGCAACATACGAAACATGTACAAAGATTTAGTTTAGGCTGATCATGAACATGTCTTATAGCGATGGCGTTTAGTTCGTATGCTTACCATGTCATGAAACCATGTGTATATATATATATATATATATATATATATATATATATTTATTTATTTATTATATATATATAGGCCTATATATATTCTGTTTAAATGGCCGATGGTTAACGAAGGTGTCATGTGGCTAGCCCAACGACCAACCACCAAATTATTTCCCCAACGAAAGTTAGGTATTAGAGTTAGGTATTAATGTCAGGTATTAAAGTCAGGTAGACTCAGGAGTGCAGAAAGTCTGGTCCGACTGTCCGAGCGTCCCTAAGTTCTAAATCCTAGTCTTCACCGGGACTCAAACCCGAGATCCCTCGGTTCGGAACCCAAGCGCTTTACTGCACGGCCATTTGCATTCGATGAAATTAAGTTTGCAACCTCATGCTGCACAGCGATAGGTATGTAAACACTAGCGCGTCTCTACATGTCAAGGACATAATAACCATTCATGTCGGGGACAACCACAGCTTTTTGTATTTTAACTCCACAGTTTGAGAAACGCTGAACTTGACATTTTTTTTTTGCGCAACACCTCCAGTAAACAAAATGGGGTGATGCTTCCCCCTAATATCCTTTCTCTACAATTGAACTAACTAGCATACACATTAACAGCTTTAACAGACTGGGCACGCATGAAAAGTAATAAGCATCTACAATCAGTGTTGTTGTCACGTGCTTACGTGTCTCAGCACACATCTCCAGTCGGCTTTCAATACAGTACACGCGTACTTAGCAACACTGTAGCACTCATACTAAAAAAAAAAAAAAAGTCAAGCATACAAACACACACACCTACAGTTCTGAGTACACAAATCACACGCTCACACACGCGTGTACACAAATTAAGCATCGGCGTGTGCAGCACAAAATGTAAACAATGCCGCCATTACTTGTGTAAACACTAAGCTTAAAGTCTTTACGTTATAATAACAGACTTTTGCCTATTACACTATACTATGCTTACAGACATCTTCACATTGAGGTCCCTAAGTGGCTACGTAGGGGATTAATTACTTTCTAAAAAAAAAAAGCACTATAATGGCTTATAACTAATCTTTAAACCCTTTTGTTTAACACTACAATTTTACAAAATAAAAAAAAAATCAATGTCAAACTAAACCTACCAGCCCCATTCAAATGTGCTGTTTCTTTTCTAAATCACCCTCCCTTGTTTTCATTGTTATGAAAACACTGTTCTGTCATGGGACAAGCTGCAGAGAGAGAGAGAGAGAGAGAGAGAAGGAAGGTCTTAAGAAGGTCACTCGATATATTCGGTTGTAATCTTGCATCGACGCCATTATAATGCGGTCAAGTCACGTGATACTCATTCATATGAAATATGCTAAGTAGGCACACGTGTAAGAAAAAATAGTCCCCATCTTAAAACTAGATTTAGCTCATATTTCACAACAACAGACTCAAAATTAATTCAAAATATAAAGTTTTATTTACATTATTCAAAAAAAGTTCAAACATCATAAAGTTTCCAAGCCTAAAACGACAAAAAAAAAAAAACAAATTCGACTACACAGCACGACATTCATGCTGGCAAGAAGACTCGCTACGTCCCGCCAGGGCCAGCTAGCGAGCAGTTCATTCATCTCCCGGGCCTGAGACTTTAATGTATGCAGAAATTACTACGCCAACTCCAGCCTCACTCCATTCACGGTGGCTAAAAACTAACGCTCAGTTCACTTTGTATTCAACCAGTGCTAGGACATGGTGGTTGTACCTCGCACTGGGGAAAAATGGATGTATTATTTTCTTAATTTCTGCATATGCCTTTCTATATTTTGTTGGCTGTAAAATGCACATGGAATTAGACTTCTCTAGTATTTATAAATTTGCGAAACTGTGGAACGTGTACACTCATCAATATTCATTGTGGACACTAGATGTAAATATATAGATCTAGATCTATTTTTATTTAGATCTATTTTGCATCACATTCAAGAGGATACGATTATTTCACACAAACCAAAACAAACAGCTTTTGGATTAATCTTTAGTAAGTTGTATTTTAGGGATTGATCGTATTATTATTGTTTATAGCAATTAATCATGCTAAATAGAGTAGATTTATAGTAACCTATCATAAAAAAGGTAGATCTAGTTTTTATTTATATTTTTAAAAACTGATGTAAAAACTGCGCATTGTAATTCATGACTTTATTTAGAACATATTGAGTTTAACACGGATCTAGATTTACATTCGCTTAATCTAGATTTAGCTTTAGAAATCTGCATAACACTTTGCATGCTCTTATTTATTTGTTTGAATATTTTTTAAATCTCGCACACTTTTTTTTATCAGCTGCAAATTAAACTATTAAAATCTCACTTTTAACAATTAACTTGGAATGGGATTAGTTAAATTAAATAAAATATTTAATAACCAGATCTACATTCTAATTTATTAATATAATAAAAATTAATGATTTGAACTTGGACACGAAAAAAATCTGGTCTGGAAAACTCTGGATTCTTCTTGCGCTTTTAGGACAGGATGGAAGCTGTTTCACTCACATAGTGTGTGTGGTTTGGGGGGGGGGGGTAATATCTAACCTCGTAGAGAAAAAAAAAAGTAGGTGCACAATCTAGGCTCCCTGACTCTCTCGTCCTAGACTGGTGCCAGATGTTTTTTGAATGCTAGGCTGGCACCATTTTACCGACTTCTTTCTGCCTGTTTGTCTCCCTTCGCCGAAGCATCACCTTTCCACTTCCATTTTTTTTCCCTTCTGAATAATGGTTACAGGCCATTAAAAATTATTAGTTCAGGCGTGCGGTCGCCTTTGCCATATGTTTAATACGTTCAGTTGCGTCTGCAATCAAAGTAATTATAATTAGGAACTTTACACTGGTATTAATCCCCACCCTCCCCTCTTCCTTCGTTGGCTATAAGTCCGAATAAAGTCCTTGTAAAATGGGCCTTAAAATAAAAATGTGATAAAGTAGACATCGTACTTACTATATAGCGACAGCAACACAAGTTTCTAGTTTTCTTAAAAAAGGCTTACTCATATTCATAGGCAGCTGTGTGGTTGACCCACTGGGAGTAGGTGCGGTGACCAAATGTATTAGATTCACAAAGAGTTCGGTATTAATTAGGGCTTACGCTTTTTATAAGGGGATTCAGATTTAACCCCTGCAACCCTGCAAAAAGTATGTCACATGTAAGATTTCTGTGTTGCGTGCGGAGAAGTTGAGCGAAGGTCTCTCTTCACTCTTTCTCTTCCCTTCCCCGGGTTAGCCATGCCCCTGTTTGCAATGCGAACTTGGTAGTTAAACCTTGATCCCATGTCGGGTACGCTAGTTCACAATTTCAAGTATCAATAAAATGTATGCCCACATTTTTGTTAACCCTATAAACTAATAAAACTTTGAGAGAACTCCTCTGGTGCAGAAAATCTAGTTCGACTGTGTATGAGACTGTTTATCAGGGCTTCGTGCGTAACTTGCAGTGCAACTGACCGCATTGAATTACTTTGATAAATCTCGCGAAGGACCGTAATAAGCTCGGGGACATTTTTTCGAATCCATCCATTCAAAAAAAAAAAAAAAGTCATACACTACATATATTTTAAAAGTTTATGTTTAGGTTTTAAACGCAAGGTTAAGTATTTATATATTTGGCCAAAAAGAATGAAATAACCCCAGCATGATAAAAGAAGCTAGTTTTTGCTTCTATTCGACCCATTGAAATGTATAATGTCAGCTGTCATGACGTCCCCCCCCCCACCAGTTTAAGTCGAAATGTTTGACCAATGGGACTACTGCTTGATATTGTGAGATTACTTGATGATTCTCCCCCCCCCCAAAAAAAAAAAAAATAAATCAAGCCATTACGTGTACCACTATTTTACCATTAGCATTGTTCTTGTGTGTAAGCGGAGGGGCGGACCTTCTTTGATGTTAAGTAAGTAGGAAGCAGATGTGAAGTCATTAGAATTTGTGTAATATGTATAACAACAACAACAGCAGACTTACACAATTATAATACTCACGTGGAGGGTTAGAATGACAGTCATGCAGAGATTCTCATAGACCAATGCGTCCCAGACTTTTTTCCTTAACGGAACACTTCGCACTTTATGAGTATTTAGCGGAACACTTTGCTTATTTTTTTTTTCCAGAGAGATTTATTCATGTGGTGGCTTACTAGTTAACTATTCCAGTAGTTCGTGGAACACCTATTCAGGCTTCGCGGAACACCTATTCAGGCTTCGCGGAACACCTATTCAGGCTTCGGAAACACAGTCTGGGAAACATAGTCATAGACGATTGCATCAATGACATTTGAAAACAATAAATTTCGACTATGTGTCAAGTCTTTGATGATGTCTTCACTCTGCGCTCTCTTTACATCTTGTTTCACCTATTGTCTGTTTGGTGTTGCTATTTAGACCAGTTGGTTGTACTAAAAAAGAAATGGTGTCAATAACAACACACTGTAGAGTAGTTATTTTTTTTTTTAGAGAACGGCGTATCAGGTGCACCGGCAAGTACCGTAAAGATCAACGCAGTCGCCATTTTGCCCTCACCGGCATAGAGGATAGTAGCTGGCAGCTGATGGCCTATGAAAGAGACAGTTTGAGAGCTTTCATGAAGTTCGCGAGCTGCACGTTTGAGGCCCAGGGGTAAGCGCCCTTGCAGAAGACGTAAAGAGAACTTAGACCCCCCCCCCCCCGATGGCGGCTTTGTCTGCATCAGATTCGGAAAATATGCAGGTCGCAACTGGGTTTGCGTAGCCGTGTGAAGCAATGCACTTATCCTTAATCGTCGGATTCGAGGACATTGCCCTTACTATATAATAAATAAATGCACTCGTTGAGGCTCGTTTTGTTACAGTTCAAGCTCATCCATGTAAGCCTTTGGAGATTTAGATACATTATACTGTACTGAAATGTAACACTTGTCTTTTAAAGTTGGATACGGCTGCCTGGGCGTGCGGTATTCGCTCTGAACTGTCGTCTCGATGGTCCGGTGTTTGAACCCTGGCCGCAGCAATACCCCCTTCGTCCTGCTGGTGGTTGGGGCTAGGATGTAATAATCTTTAAATTTGAACAAGCACACGTAAAACATAATAAAAGTTGTTTTAACAATGTTCATTTGTATGCGCATACAATGAGGAGAGTTGGATACCTTGTTTTTACAAAATACAATCGCGCGTTATCTAGAACAAACACAATTACATTTCAGTGTCTATTGCATTTATTTGACAAAATATGTTCAAAATCTTTTTTAACTTTGGATTTTTTGTTCATCTGTTTTAAATATAAATTAATTTTAAGGTCTTTCTTCTATTAATAGACCTACAAGTATTCAGGGCGCAGCTAGGAATTTTCTATCATTTGGGGGCACGGGGGGGGGGGGCTGCATTTTGCGTAATATTTAATATTTATTGTAAAAAACACATGAGGGGACGATTTTCAAATTCTCCCCTCCCTCCCACCCTAGCTACCCCACCTTTTCCCCTCCCTTTTCCATTTTCTTACACACTAATAAATATTTATGTGTGTGTGTGCTTGCGCGCGCAGGTTAAAACGCTGCTTTTCGTATTTCTCGCGTTGAATCTATTTCTCTGCCCTACTTGTGAAAATCAACAGACGACTTCACCTATGTGATACATATTCTATTTTAAGATAATTTGTTTAGTACCCCCTCCCCTCCTCTTGCCCCCCCACCCTTTTTTTTTAAAACAACACAATTGTATGACGTGCTACATGCAGACCTTGACTACCCTCCCCGCCAACCAATTTTAAAATATCTGTTCAGTTTGTATTGTATAGTGTAAGGTAAGCCGTTCTCTCTGTCTCTCTCTCTCTCTTCTGTCTCTCTCTCTGTCTCTCTTTCTCTCTGTCTCTCTCTCTTCTGTATCATGCCCGCTGCAAATATTCTGATCGGTGGAGTGTAGTAGTCTGGAGTTCAGCCACCCGAGGCTGTGCACATGCCTCCGTTAGACCCTCTTCTTCCCTTTACAGACTCTCAATATGAGATAATACTGATATTATTCTGTGTGTGTATGACACTTGTGTCGTCGTAGTCTTAGTGAAGTGTGTCTGCCACTAGACACTAGTCAGGATTTAACAATGCAAGGGGAGGGGTGTGTACAACGAGTGGGAAGGAGATAATACTAAGTTCATATCAAAAGTGAAAAAAATCTTTATTGATATTATAAAGTTGGCAGCACTAAAACTGTGATGATTTACAGTCTCAAACCCAGCAGACATACTCTCCATACGTAAACATGAGTAAATTAATTGTATCCAAATAGAAAAGAAATATCAAGAAAACTTTTTAAAAAATCTTTTTAAATTGGCTGTTGTGAATGCATTGCTATCTACGCCCTACGGAAAACACATGTCATCAACCTTGTGGCCTGCGGTCGAAATAACATTAGATCGAATAGTGGCAAAACAATGTATCTGAAGTCGTTCTCAAGACTACGAAGGTGTGATCATAGATATTCGAAAGTTGAAAGAGCCCCCATCACCCCCCTCCCCCCCCCCCCAAAAAAAAAAATTCCTCCTGTAGGTAGGTTATAGTTTTCCTTCCTATACAAAATATTTCAGTGGCCCCTGAGGTGGGTCCCTGGCGAAGTTACTCCCTCTGTAACAGGGTTGCTCTGAGTAAGACACAGTTTCATAAGCTCTTGTGTACGGGGACAAGGACGGCATGGTACATCTACGAATGTTTTTTTCGTGTTGAGTTTCCTGTTTGATAGTCCCTAGCTATGGGTCCGTACATTGAACTCCACTCCACGTTGTTTTGTCTTTTCACGCGTGTTATTCAATGCTGAAACACTTTTCAAAAGGTTGTACAAGATGCGGAGCTTTTAATTGTTTGCTTTTGAATGTTCACTTTGGATTATAACCCAAGTCAACTTCTCGAGATAAAATCCCCAATCCAAGTTATGTTTTACATCCCTTAAATTATGTTGTGCATCAACTAAGTTATGTTTTACATCCCTTATATTATGTTACTATCAAAGAAAGTTATGTTGTAGGCTACACCCACTAAGTTATGATTTACTTCACCTCTGTTATGGTGAACGTTACCAATTTATGTAAGCTATGTCCCTTTTTTTTTGTTACCTGGAAACTAAAGTTTTGTTCTTTATTCAATTTTGATATACCTATTTTTGTTACTTTACATCCAGTGGTAATCTTGTATGCACACGAGTGTCTAACTTTTCATTTTGAAATATGTTCGATGCTTTGTATCAACGTGAAGCGCCTGCTTCAGAAAGGGGACTAGTAAAATAGCTTTCTATAAAAATGCAAAAAAAAAAAATACTAACACATCGACTTTCTCATTTCGCTACTAAAACTAAATATTAACGAAATTACAACGAGAGTTTGTGTTGTCTCACAAACCCAGAGGCGGTCCCCGTCGAATTAGCCCATGGATCAGGAGTGCTGAAGTCTTGGTCTTGTTTTGATCAAAAAGTCATTAAGCGTTATTTTCACTTGAAACACGACAACAGAAATTCATCTGGAATCGGGATTTGAAATCGAGCATTCTGAAAGCCGAGCTGCGTTTGTACTAATCATATAAAAAAATATAAAAACATCACAGAAAACTCCCAGATATGTTTTCGCTTAAGATATTGGAGTACAGCGCACTGAGCATGCATAAGAATAAAAGTTACGCTCTACAAATGGATTTTAAAAAAATTACCTCCCCTTAAGCGCAGTTTCCAATTTATAATTGGTGATATTAGATTCCGTTTTATCACGAAACCTAATGTTCTAATTCTCTACGCTGTTTTGTTCCACCAAAAGTTTACTTTGCCTGCAACGTAAAGCACTGGATTTAACAATCATGTAATGAAGTATGATTGTTTCAAATTTCAAGCTGCTATCTATCATGGCTGCAAAGTTATGAACAGTTAAAAGACACACGAATTCAATTTTTCGTCACAGTTTTTTTCAGACATTTTCTATAGTCTAATTTCATACACATAACAAGCAAAATATAAACAAATTCTTTAAAAAAAACAACAAAGCTTATCTTTTCATGTTTTATTAGGTACAATAAATAATTGTTTAAACTATAAACGTGATCGGAGAATGCGTAAGGGAGAAATAGCATTAACATTTATTTAAGTGGACTAAACCCAACAAATTTAGCAATATCTGTGAATACTGAAGGATTAGTTTCCCTTTTTTGGTATAAAAAAATTAATTACAAGTAATTAATTGACTAATTGGTTATTTTAAAAAATTGATTCATGTCGTCTATGCCAATGAATAATAGTGCTAAATTTCAACTTGATCCGAGATTGAGTGTGGGAGAAAGACAGACGGACAGAGTGAGTTGGTATAACCCTTGTTAAAAGTGCCTTAATTTCTCTCCTATTGTACACAGAAATGATGTTTTGATGTTTTGACTACGACGAAAGTGTGAAGTAAAAAAAAAGATGATTTTCCCTTCCCCCCCCCCATTCCGCACAAAAACAATGTGTGAACACATCTCTCTCGCATAGGCTAAACATTACACAAATGCACGCACACATCACACACACACACAGGCGCAGCAAGTCATTACTTTATCTTTCAAGTGCTTCTCCATCTTGACGACATCTTTTATATCTGGCTTGTATTCGATTGACAATATATTTTGTCTCAAACCACGTGACACACCATATTTAACGCCGCCCCCCCCCCTCTTTTTTCCCCCGGTTAGCCTCTACTTTCAATTAATCAATTAATTAAGATGTCTTGCCCTGGGCTAAGCGTACCTGCAAACACCTCGCGATTGGCGAAACCTTCACTGAGCCTTATCTCAATCAGTTAAGAAATTTAAAAAAAAAAAAGTGGCGTGTAGATTATTCAAGGCCTTGTTCAGCAAACTTTAGCTATATAAATAAAGATATATATGTATATATACGTAACGAACATTCATTCGGAAATCGAGATTTTTACACCTGTGCCCAAGCTTCACATTAGCATTACGCTAGCGGCTAGAGCCAATTGTAATTTCATCATCCTCGCTGTATGGCCACCAACCAATCGCTTCTTCTCGCCGTCACCTTGGAAACACACACACACACACACCCCATAACACTTCCTATAGCTCGGCAAGGGGGTGTAGGTACGTCGCATACACCGACCAAACATTAATAATAAAGGCAATGTCTTCGATACCGACGATTTAAAGATGAGTTTAACATGACTACGCAAATCCAATTGCGACATGTATACTTTTCCACATCTAATGCAGACATAGCCGATGTTCGCCGGGGGTCTATATAAGTTTTTTTTTTTTATGGCATGTCCATACAATGGCTTTTCTTGTGCCTCAAATGTCCAGCGGAGTTCATGAAAGCTCTCCGTCTCTTTCAGAGACCATCTGCTGCCAGCTATTTTCCTCTTCGCCAATGAAGGCAAATGGATCTCATTCACCAATCGTAAACAAACAACACTTAGCCACGTGGTTCTCTATCTCTTCTATACAAATTACGCAATCATTAAAGGCTGTCAAGTAATACGTTTTTTTTCCCCATTGTTTTATCAATATGTGGCTAAATGCATTTTGTTTACGATTGGTGAATGAGGTCCATTGGCGCATGAGTTGATCTTAATACCGTTTTCAGGGAGCACCTCTGTTACGCCCTACCACTTTAAACTCGCCAAGACATGTCACCATTTAACCCATTTCATCCCAACAATTCCGTATGTTTAATAGTTTTGTTGAAAGAAAACATTTGATACTATTTTAACCATTACACTAACTTAATGTTCCTAATGAAGTTGTGTATTGCCTACTAGGCCTAAACGACAGTCCCCGTGTTTGCAGGCCAATGCCAGAAGCTTAAAAAAGCATAGAAATGATTTGCAAAAGACTCAATACATTTTGGCAGGCTAAGTTATTGCACCACCATGACACAAACCGTTAAACAGGCAAAAGAGATTTCTTCTGGTTTTATGTTCTGTAACAGGCAGTCACGCATCAGTTATTGCCCCTTCCAAACGTTTTGTATACAAGTTCACCCACCCCTCCGACCTACATAAAGATTTTTGACATCTTTCTGGAAAGTAAAAAAAAAAAGCCCATCGAATATGCCAGGTAACAGACATTGTTACATTAAAATACATAGATCTAGTCACTTTTTTTTATTCGGTTTAGGTCTACATTAGTGGAACAGCAGATTGGATTAGCGTGTGTAAAAAAAAAGAAAATGATAAAAACAAAATAAAAGCCTGTTAGACTGTTTGCTATTAGTAGATCTAGATCAGTTAGCTTTGATAATTAAATATAAAATATGTTACGGGGGCGGAAAAAGAAAATGATTTACAAAGTGTATAAGTTTCACACCTTGGCTTCAGCTCTTTCTGTCAATTTTCTAGTTGAATGGTGCAACGCGGTGCAAATGCTTTTGTGGATCCGATAAAAACAATATATAGAAATAACGATAGATGGGGAGAGAGAGAGAGGGGGGGGGTGACTCTGAAATCCGGTCCCCATTATGTAGCTAAAGTTAATACTATTAAACCAATTGGGTTGTTTATGCATTCAATTTGTGGTTATGTTCATATTCAACTTGTATATTATTACTAGAACTATTAATCTCAACAAACAGAAAGTTGCTTGCTTGATGTACTAAAGCTTTATCTTCAGCATATCCCGGGGAAAAAAAAAAAAAAAAAAGCAACTCTTATTTAAATAAAAACACTCCCCTTTCCCCCCCCCCCCACACACACTTTTCCATCTTGTGCCTTAAGACATAATTTATTATTTGTTTCCTGATTTAACATAGAGTTGAAGCTAGTTTCCTGATTGGATGGTTTATTTTCCCTCCACCGTCTTGTAACCGTTAAATCTTCATTGCCTAGCAACATTATCTGTTAAGTTTCATTGAAGGTGCATGTTTGTTTACCAGGTGACCACGGAGGTGCACAAGCAGGTGGTGAATGTAGTGACCAAACATCTAGATCCAAATCTAGTAAACAAACTTTTTCTCTCGCTCTCTGTATTTTTTTTTTTATTCTTCCTCCCATAGTGTTCTTTGTTTTCAACTTTCAAGGATCTTGGATTTCAGACTTCTAAATATGTTCCTGTTTTCTCTCTCGTCTCTCACTTCTCTTTCACAAATCACTTCTCTTCTAGACTCTAATCTCTCACTCCTCTTCACTCCTCTCTTGTCTCTCACTCCTATTTTGTTTATCACTCCTCTTCACTACTCTCTTGTCTCTCACTCCTCTTCACTACTCTCTTGTCTCTCACTCCTCGTCACTACTCTCTTGTATCTCACTCCTCTTCACTACTCTCTTGTCTCTCACTCCTCGTCACTCCTCTCTTGTCTCTTACTTCTCTTCACTCCTCTCTTGTCTCTCACTTCTCTTCACTACTCTCTTGTCTCTCACTCCTCTTCATTACTCTCATGTCTCTCACTCCTCTTCACTGCTCTCTTGTTATGTTCTCTCCAGATCACAATTTCGCACTTGTTCACTTTCCCTGCTCCATTTGAACCGAGTGAACTGACATCTGGAAAATAAAACTCCCCCCTTAGTTATCACTTCCACCATAAATGTCTCCCAAGTTCAAGGTGCCGGAAGTCAATAATGAGAGACATGCGCGATTGATCTAACGCGTTCATTCGATATAATTACCTTGAACTCATTCATCTCATTAAAAAAAAAAAAGCTGCTTTAATGAGGTTTTATTTTTTGCCGCCAAAGCTAGACCGTTTGGTCAATGTATGTAAGGAAATTGTATGTTAATGTTACACTGAGGTATTAAAAATAAGATCTATCCATCCTTATATCCAAATTGTGTACAAGTTCCCCAAAGCTTCTTTTGACTGCTGTGTGAATTAACCTTATGCGTTCTTTAGTTTCCCTTGTCACCGAATGTAACCCCTTGTGGTGGTTGTAGAGATACTAATGTTATCTTCTATCAAAGCTCCACACAATCTGTTTTTTTTCTGTCTGCCGTTTTCATTTTGTCTGTCTGCAAAGGATAGAACTGTCCTCTCATCGTTCTCCAATCGTCCTCACTCTTTTTGTACCACACAGTGCTTTGTAGGATGGTTTTACATGTCTATACCATCTATGCTTTTAACTCGACACACACACAAAGCGATTCCATAGAAATGGCACAGTAACCGCTCCATTTAAAACTCTGCCGTCAGCATTTGTCATGTGTGAATAAATTGTTAATAAGTTTACGGTAAACATTTCATTTTATAATTATGTTGAGAATTTTAGGTTCACGTATCATCGCCAAGTCCCAAGTCCGTCTCAAGAGAGTCGCTATGTCAAAGAGTAAAACTCATATCGTTTATGAAATTTGACCATTGATTGCATTTGTTGGACTATTGATGCAATGGACATTTCCTGCCGTATACTTTTTGTCACTCTCAAATACATGTATTTTCTTTGTCATAGTTAGGTCTTAATTTGTATTATGTACAGTGAGCGAAAGTTTCAAGGGGCCACATAGCACCACATTGCAGCCCACATAGCACCACATTGCAGGCAATAGCACAACATTGCAGGCCAGATAGCACCTCATCCCGGGCCAGATTTATTTAGAATTTTAGTTGTCATTCATAGATCTAAATCTATGTAGTAAAGTTCCCTTTTTCAGATGATGTTAAGGTAATGTGTTTCTATGGCCAACAGTTAACGAGCAGGGTGTCATCACAACGACCAAACGCCTTTACTTTCTCAAAAAAAAAAATCCCGAAATTCAAAATACCAGCTGCCCACCTAGTTTGCCTATGCCTAACGCCGGCCCTGCCTAAGTTACAGCAAAAGATACAGTTTGGGATCAGCTACTTCGTATGTTCAGCCGAAACTGATTTATGAAGAGAAAAAAAAAAAAAAACAAAGACTTAAATCTAGTTCTCAATAGGGTCAGCACGTGTAAAGTCGGATGCCTAGGGCGGTAGAGCAGAAGCGTGGATTATGACAGCTCCTGTGGGCGTTAATAGAGGTGGGAGACGTGCAAACATTAGTCGATGCACCTGTCGAGTTAGTTTCTTACCTGACAATGTAACTGTTTTGACATTGACATGTCAACGCCAAGACTCCTAGATGGTAATCTCAATCATCGTCGGAGAAAAAAAAAAAGCTTTCCTAAGTGGGAGAACTCCACATTTACAACTATCTCAATAATGTATAATTTATCTCCCCTTTTCAATATCAAACAAAATAATTAATTACCAATGATTATCTGACTAAATATTTTTTAAATTGGTTATGTTTTCTTAGGTACGACAAATAATTATGCAAAGTTTCAACTTGATCCGAGAATGGGTGTGAGAGACAACATGTGCAATTATCAAAGGGGACAAATCCACACATATCTAGCCATAACTCTTAATACTGGAGGAATATTTTCTCTTTTTGTTATCAACCAAAATAATTACAAGTAATTAGTTGACAAAATTTGTTTTTTTATATTCAGGTTTTGTTGTACAAAAAAGAATTGTGTAAAGTTTCAACTTGCTCCGAGGATGGGTGTAGAAGAAATAACGTTCAAAATTTGTATTGAGTGGATATTAGTATAACCTTAGTATATATCCTTCTATAAGAAGTGTTTGCGTAAATTGTATTAAGTAATATATATATATATATTTATATATATATATATTTCTTTGTAGTTGGATCGAACTTTTTTCGCAGAGTTACGGACAGTCAGTAGACATTGCTGTTGTGAATTATTTGATATGGAAGTATTAACCAAAAAACTAAGAAGTGTATCTTTTGTAGGTGACTTATTGGGCAGCTTTCATATTGTATTATGCTCATTGAAACTCCATAAATTGTGCCAATTATGTTTTTTTTTTTTTTACATTAAAAAAATGGTAATCATTCTATGAATATTAAAAAAAAAAAAGAAGGCGTAAGCTATCGGTGACTTTAAGTAGCCTCTCACATCTAAGACGTCGATGAAAACAGATTATCTCTCTTCAGGACTGCTAAACTCTACGGTACTGTGTCAGAAAGCCAATGCGCCTTAGACAAAAAGTATACATACATAAAGTCACTTTCCGAAACTGTCTTTTGTTTCGTACAGACGTTTGCGAGCTTATACGGTTATAGTTTTTGTATAGGGATACTTACAGTGATACGTATATATGTTGAGAACCTTTGCTGTGTTCTGTGTGTAGCGTGTTGATGAAGACAACGCTGAGGTAGCTACTAACTTCAATCAACTAATCCAACTAAGTAGAACACAAAGCGGCCAACAAGAATAAGTTGAGCCCCACTGGATGTAATTCAAATGCATTTACGTAATGCATCAACAGAAGGCAAAATGTCCACTGGCGTCGCTATCACTACAAAAAATAAGTCCGAAAATTACTTTTACAACTGGACTGCGGCACTGCCTAATAAGCGGCTAAGCTATCAACTACATTTTATTTCATAACTATATGTAGTCCCGGTTTTTAGAATCAGCCTACATCACGTGGGACATATAAACAGATGACCTTTACATCATCTGAAAGGGGAGCTTTACTTTTACTTTATACATCACAGTTTATTCGTTTGTACATGGTGTATATAGATCTATATATCTGTAAGATCTGTAAGACACATGTACGCTTACATTACGAGCTTCCGGGTCCCCAAAACAATGTATAGATTTGCGCTAATTTTCTTTTTTTAAGAATAATAATTGAAAATATGACAAAATCCTGATTAGCAAGCAACGCGCGTATCTTGTTTAAATGTAAGATGTCACATGAGCAGTGGCGTAGCTAGGGTAGGGGGAGGAGAATTTGAAAATGAGTTTTATTTTACATTAAATAATAAATATTACGCAAAATGCAGGCCCCCCCCCCCCCTAAGAGGTCAAGCCGCCCGGGGTCCCCAAATGATGGAGAATTCCTAGCTACGCCTTTGCACATGGGTGTACTACTACTACTACTGCTGAAATGACGAAAAAAAAAAAAGCATTGGATGTAGATCTGTAAAACAAAGAGAAGCCAGCAGTAAAAAAAAAATAATAACTAGCAATAACGTTTTGATTGTTGAATACTAAAAACAATGATTGACTTCATTTTTTTTTGGTTTGTTTCGGTTTTACAATGCTATACTTGTAACAGATGTGAACTCGTTTTATTGGACGTGAGTTGTAGCTGAGCTGCTATAGAATCAATAACCACCATTCTGCGGCAGACCTTGTGGCGAGTGTCGTAAGGTCAAGGTTACATCGGAAGATGTCTCATCTGGCCTGGAATTTAGTTGATGGATTGATTGACCTTCCTACCTACTCCCACTCCGCCCCCACCCCACCCCCCCTCTCGCTCTTTCTTTTTTTTTTTTTTTTGTGTGTGTTCTTCCACCTGGCTCGGGCGCGCGTGCGTAAACTTGGAGCGAGCGCATCACCCCCGAAGTGTTGAACATAATGAATGCACATTGTTCGCGTTACTTATTGACATTGTACGCGGCACACACACACACACACACACACACTTACACACATACATGCATAACCTCGCGCAGGTCGAAGGTAATAGAAGAGCTTATGTGCACTACGTGTTGGCGCACACGTTTACTTGTGACCTGTTTGCATTAAAAGTCCACAACCACAAATCTTTAATTGGCTTAACTATCCCCTTGATGACATCTTTCGTATAGGCTTTAACTCTTCAACATACTTGGAGCAGGGGGTATGGAGACCTGACATTTGTTGGGGAAGATATAGCCGGCTGATCATTGTGCTGGCTACATGCCACCCTCGTTAACCGTCGGCCATAGAAAGACATGGCCTTTACATCAAGGTTGCTTACTACGGTACATTGGATTAGCTTCAACCCCCGCTTTAAAAAATGCTGTCTCAAGGCGACATTATTATTAATTCAAAGAGTCGCCTACTTCTTTCTAACATACTGTAAGTGTTGTATTCAGTGGACATTTTTGATATAAAAGTTTACAAAAATGGTTATGATTATGTGAGGGCATTGTGGCTGAGTGGTTAAGCGCTTGGCTTCCTAACCTGGGGTCCTGGGTACGAATCTCGGTGAAGACTGGGATCCAGAATTTCGGGATCTGAGACCATCCAACTGTAATGGGTAACTAACTTTACTTATGGAAAGTAAATGCGGTTGGTCGCTGTGCTGGAAACATGACACCCTGCTTATTAACCGTTGACCAAAGAAACAAATGAACTTATCTTCTGACCTATAGATCGCAAGGTCTGAAAGGGGAACTTCTCTTTTTTTTTTAACTTATGAGTCAACTTTTACGTTGAGTGAATCCGGTGTGAGTGTATATTTTGTTTTCTTTAGTTTTAATATTTTATTTCGTGTAATAGACAAATTTTCGTATAGATAATAAAGTCGTAAAGATTATTATTATTAACTCTGGTCTACACAAGAATCGGCTATGTTACGTGAATAATATTTGGGCGCACTGCTTCAAACCTCAAAGCAAGTTTCAGACTAAGAAATGGACCTTTCGGCATCCCTTTTGCTTGTCTTTTGTTTTGCTTGTCCTTGGCAACTATGTAGGAAGTAACCATCTTGTTTTTGAAGTAACGTCTGCATTATATAAGATGTTTTACTTGTTTCGGATGTTCTTCAGATTTGAAGATAATTACAGCCTAGCCCAAATCTCCCGCAGGATGGCGGCGGGCAGGGTAAGGAGTGTTCAGAGCGCTTACTACACGATCAGTCAGCTTTCGTCTGTGCTAATTTGCTTAATTATATATCAAGCTGTGCTAATTTGCTTAATTATATATATCAAGATAAGGACGCATCTTTTAAATTATTTTTTATTTTGGCTCACTTCTCATGAACAAGAACAATAGCCAACACTTCAGTGACCATTTCTGGTGCATGAGGTCATTTGCCTCTTCTGTTCTAGTGGGACGCTCTAAGTATTGTAGAGAAGGCGGCGGCACGCTTTTTTGATTAGCGTGACCTTGACCGCTGATCTAATTGATTACTCACTGCAGATAGTGCTGAAATGATCAGAGTGACTTGCGCCTGTCGACCTAGAATGTCAAATAACCCCTGTCGTGTATATGTCTGTACCAGCGTTTCTATATTATCACGTTTCCATCTAGTTGGGTATATCTTGTTAGTTCTTTTAAAAATATTTATCAAACAGGCTTTGATAGAATGTGGTATTATTATGAGCTAAGACAAATCTAGTTCATTTATGACATTATAATATTTGACAAATATATTTCTAAAGATAAGAGTGGAGAGTTGTCAATAATTACCGGTATTATCTTATATAATGCGACAAAAATATAAGTGTTAGTGGATTTTTTTTTTGGGGGGGGGGTGAAAAACTAACCTTTTTTTTTTAAATTTAAATCGTGGGGTACCGTTATGTGTTAGTATTACAACAAATTTTATATAAAATTTAGGTAAGTGGAATTCGTAAAACATTGTAATAGGTTTCTACAAAAAAAAATAAATAAATGTATATATTAAATCCAAAAGTTTTCATGTATGTCCATGCGTTAAATGTTTCTATGTGAAATATTAAATGTTTGACTGACATTTATATTTTTGGTCTCCCCCGAAAAAAAAAAGGGGGAGGGGGAATATATCTAAATCTTAATGTGTAGAACCAAATCGGTGTTTCACATCAAATAGTTCAAATAGCAATAATACATAAAACACTGAACATAATTTAAAACTACAAAAAATACAACCTAATAAAATACTCAGAAAGACTCAAGGATTAAAGGCACATTTCTTATTCCCATATGCAAGAACACATTTGCACAAGTGCTCCTTTTTTTTTTCTTTCTATTAGGTTTCCATTAGAGCATGGAAGGAGTTGGCTGAATCAGCCAGAAAAACCAATGACTTAGCAGAGTTTAATTCTTTTACCTAACATGCATAGCTAGATTAAAACAGGGATACGCGTATGACGAATCTATCTTTTCTTTTGAAGGAACGTCTGTAATTTATAAGATAAGATAAGACCTGTCGCATATGCATACAATTCTTTTTTTTTTTTCATTGAGAGCTAACCAATTTCCACATTATTACACCCTCTCAACCTTGCATAGAACAAGAGTGTGGGCCTACGCCATAAGCCTAGCATATAAGTCTAGGAACTAACGATTACATGGGACAAATCTGTTTAAACCCACGATTCATGAATACTTTTGAACTGCACTGCGTGCGATATGAATGAAAAGCCCATTCAACGGCGCCTGTCAGTGCAATGGCTTTATTTTTAAATCTTCAATAGTTTGTGTCTTAGAAAGCTAATATTATGCGAGAGCCGCTGAAATAAGCAGCCAAACGAAGCAGGCGATAGTGTGGAAGGTGCCTTGTTTACCTTAATCCAGACCTCATTCTGTAGTTGTAACTCTATCCCCTCCTCTGCAAGAATAGTATCGTCCACCTGGGCCGGAAGTTTAAGGGGAGGTTATCCTTATTTTATGTAAATTGGGTTAGAAGAAGTTTCAGTTCTGTATCGTTTGGAATGGATATTTCACTATGTTGGCTAAAACAGGGATCATAGTCTATCACAGGGATTTTGACACTAGATCTAGATCTAGGTTTATAGGTAAATTAAGAAAAAGGTCTATAATATTATTCAACTGAAAAAAAATCCATCTAGAGTAGATTCCAATGTTTCATGTTACATACTAAATGATACTTACAAGTTGATTAGTTACATGATGTTTCAGTGTTTTAATTATTACTAGATCTAGATCTAGATCTAGATTTAGTAGATAGATATAGATCTAGAATCTATGTCTCTAAATCTAGATCTATCTATTAGTGTTTAGTCTTTACTTAGTCACTTTTAAACTACAGTTAATAGTAGAGTTCTCAGTAGATCCTAGGTGAAATAAGTCTAAGACAGTCTAAGTAGTCTAACTAAACTAACTTTAGTCTTTAGATTGAGTCTAGGACTCTAGATTCTAGATCTATAATAAATCTACTATCAATATAAAATATAATATAATATAATATAGGTATATCTAGACTCTAGCTAGACAATATATAATAATATTATTTATATGATTATATGTATATATATACTATATCATCATGATTATAAAATGATAGATCTAGATCTAATCTGGAATATATAATATATTAATATTAATTATATTAGATCTCTCTATTAACTCTATAGTCTAGAATAGTCTAGATCCATATGATTATGATAAACTTTACAATTCAATAATTTGTTATAAAATAATTTAAATAATAAAAGTTTAATGTTACATTCTGATGATTCTCATTTGAATTAAACGTAGTATAGAAGTATAGAGATCTAGATCTATAATCTATCTATTTAATATTTTAATCTATCTGTATTTATATGATCCAGGAGTGAGTCCAAGACCATGATTCAATGATTGAATGATACTAGATTTCTAGATCTATATAAATAACTATATTGATACTGTATCATAGTCGTAATATTTTATTATTTTATATTTACAGTATATCTAATTACTATTCTAGATACTAGATTATAGATAGATCTTGAATAGATCTAGTCAATCTAGACCTAGATCTATATATATATACATACAGTACATAATGATGATACACTGATACAGTTAACTATAGACTATAGTATAGAAGTTAGTATAGATCGAGATTATTCTAGATCTCAATCTAATACATACTCTGATAGAGCTAGATGTAGACCAGAATTGTTAGAATACTATAAATTTTACTATTAGAAATCTAGATATCTAGTCAATGCCACTCTAGATTTCTAACTAGATCTAAAAGATTTAATAAACTACTTAAATTAATTGTCTTCTAGATGTATTTACATAAACTAGACTTTATAGTCTAGAATTAGTGTGCTTATTATTAATATTCAACTTATATAATCATAAAAACCCAAGGCTGTCAATGGTAATACATTTTAAAGATTATTATTGTTATTACTAAAAAGCTTTTTTTTTTTTTTTAAGAGTCTGATAACCTTTATGACCCAGCATATATAGCATAGTGATACTAGACTCTAGAGATCTAGATTTAGGATTTGATTTTATTCTTGTCTTTATCATTCTAGTCTAGTAAATAAATAAATTATAACTGTCAAATGATTAACAATTCAATAATTTGTTATAAAATAATTTAAACAATAAAAGTTTAATGTTACATTCTGATGATTCTCATTTGAATTAAACGTAGACTAGACCCCTCTCTCTCTCTCTCTCTCTCTCTCTCTTTCTCTCTCTCTCTCTCTCTCTCTCTCTCTCTATATATATATATATATATATATATATACATATCTTGACAGTCATGTAGATTCTAAAATATGTCAGATTAAATTATATATATATATATATATATATATATGTGTGTGTGTGTGTGTGTGTGTCATAGATTAGACTCTAGATCTAGATTTATTATTCATTAATATATATAGGGCACCTTATTCCACCCAGCTCTAATGGGTACCTGGTATTAGCTGGGGAAAGTAAAGGCAGTTGGTGTTTGTGCTGGCCGCATAACATCCTCATTATATATATATTTATATATATATATATATATATCTTATGAATTACAGACATCCCCAGAAGTGAATTACACCCCACACTTTTCCATGTGTCAATCTAGTTGTGACTATACTCTAGCTCTAATCATTTCTACTATGCATCTCTGTTCTCTTTTTAAACTTTAATTTACACTACTAATTGGGATTTACAATCTACAACAAATCGCTATAAATAGGACTTAAAAGCTAAAGCTATGTTTATGTTGATTAACTAATTTTCTTGAAGGATATCCACCATTTGTGTAGGGCATATGAGACTATGTAAATTTCATGACCATTTGAGGTAGATCTATTACTAGATATCTAGTTCTAATTACTTAATGCCACATGTCAAAGCTTGACTGGTTTGATGATTTCATTTCAATCTCATGCCATATTTACTTGTATTATTAATTATTAACAAAACTAAAATTATTTTTCATAGATTATTGATGGACTTACATATTTCACTGAACGTATCTATATTTAGTTCAATGTATTATATTCACAGATACCAAAGTTTAAAAAAAAAATCAATTCCTACTTTATGAAGTTGGTGTTGGTCTTGTATCTGATCTGAATTACATTGGATCAGATATGATCGGATTGACATTATTGAAAAAAAAATTGTCCAGTCTAGGGGTCAACTCTTATCAACTTAGCTGCCAATTTTGGAAATGTCTTTTTTACACCCACATAATAATATTTTCCTTCCTATTCTTGCCCTTTAAGAGAATGTAAGCTATTAGTAGGAATTGAATATATATATCTGTGTAATATTGAAAATGCAAATTCAAGATTCTTCTGCTGGAAGAAGTTTTGAATTTGCCCCTCAACAATGAGAATAATAGTTGTCATAAGTAGTGCAAATATGCTACATAAACCATGATTTATTTATATATCATTATTCAGTGACTAGGTTAAAGTAACTATAAATAGTGCCATGTATTGTGTTCCCTAATTATATAGTGCACTCATCACAATTTTTTGTCTATAACGTTAAGAGCAGTAGAAGCCATCACTATTAGTTCTGGTTGTCTTCATTAAACTAATGTAAATACAGGATTATACAGAAATGCTTGTCTTGTGAAGAAAAATACACTTAGGTTTTGTCTGTTAGACATTGTTTTATAGTGGTGCTTGTGAAATATGCTTGCTTAGCAAAATTATATTTATTTACATAACTGTGACCTTTGCCTAGTAAATAAGACTTGGTCTGAAAACCTACTAAGTAAAAAAAGAAAGTAGGTCAGGGTTAAAGCTTCCAATTTTCCTAAACTTTTCACCAAACAATTGTTATTGTTGGGGTTGGAGAAACATCCTCTCCAATTTAAAACATCCTTACTTTTTGTTTGTTTTAGATAAATAATGGGACAAAAGACATTGAATTCTCATCATGTCTAAATCAATAAAATGAATGCTTAGTAGTTTTCCTTGAGTCTAGTCCACCAGATAGGTCTAGAAAGTCCTATTGTAAATTTTTTGGACCCATCAGTTTATTTTATAAAATGGGGTCACCTCTCAATCACATTTTATATATGTGTCAATAATTCTTTTTTTTTAAATGTATTTTGGGATTGTGGCTGAAATGCTTAAATTGCTGACTACCTATCTAGGGGGCTTGAGTTCGACACATTGACTTAAGCAGAGTTGTGGTTACTGAGCTCCTAAAGGCTGTACAGAAAACCTCCTAAATTACCCCCTCCCTCCAGTGGTCTACAAAAGAGGTTTAGCTTCTGAGCATGCTATAAGTATGAAAGTTGGGCTACTTAAAAGCTATATAATATCTATTTAAAAACAAAAAGTTATAAACTCATCATTGTAAGATATGTTTGAACATGTTGGTGCTTGAATGGAAAATAAAACACTAGGCAATGTTGCCTGATAAGAAATTACTCTTCTAATTCCACCTTGTTCAGCAGAAAGAATGGGTAGTTTTTGAGGTTTTTATGAAAACTTGTCACTCCTTATTCAAGTTTTAAAAGCTATTTTAAGAAGAATAACAGGTGTAATAAGGTTTTCACTTGGCATGTAGATATTTGAGAATTTCTGGGCAACCAGAATAAGAGATAAAATCCAAATAAGGTCAAATCTAGAGAAAGTGTCTCCTGGTTATAGTTCATACATGTTGGGGAAAAAATAAATAAATAGATGCTCTTTTTGTGGTGTTTGGTGTACAGAATAAAATACATAGATGATCTTTTTGTGGTGTTTGGTGTACAGAATACAATTACTAGATAATCTTTTTGTGGTGTTTGGTGTACAGAATAAAATTAATAGATGATCTTTTTGTGGTGTTTGGTGTACAAAATAAAATTAATAGATGATCTTTTTGTAGTGTTTGGTGTACAGAATAAAATACATAGATGATCTTTTTGTGGTGTTTGGTGTACAGAATAAAATTAATAGATGATCTTTTTGTGGTGTTTGGTGTACAAAATAAAATTAATAGATGATCTTTTTGTGGTGTTTGGTGTACAGAATAAAATACATAGATGATCTTTTTGTGGTGTTTGGTGTACAGAATACAATTACTAGATGCTCTTTTTGTGGTGTTTGGTGTACAGAATAAGATACATAGATGATCTTTTTGTGGTGTTTGGTGTACAGAATACAATTAATAGATGATCTTTTTGTGGTGTTTGGTGTACAGAATACAATTACTAGATGCTCTTTTTGTGGTGTTTGGTGTACAGAATAAAATACATAGATGATATTTTTGTGGTGTTTGGTGTACAGAATAAAATTAATAGATGCTCTTTTTGTGGTGTTTGGTGTACAAATTAAAAGGAAGGGCTGATAAGCTAGGTATTTTCAAAGGGATATAATTTTTGTGTGTGCACTTTCCAGAACTGCAGAACTAAATTTTCTAATTTCTTCTTTTTAGAACAAAAGTAATTTAAATCCTCAGGAAACAGTAGACTTTCACTCTGTGTGTCTAGTAGTAATCAAAGGAGATTTGATATTAAAATGAATTGCTGAGAAACTTTTTAAAATTATCCAGCTCAATTTTTATTTTATTTAGTTGGCAGCAATAGAATTTAGTTTATGATTCCTGGCCTTGACTAAAAAGTAGTGAGTTCATCATGGAACTGAGTTTCATATCTTCTAACTATAGAAAAAGTCCTACTTCTATGAATATTTTGAGAAAAATGGAGGGCTGTCATCAGAGTTTACGTAGCACATTGATTATATATATATGTATAGGGGCATATCTTCATTCTTTATGCAATGCTAACAAAGTATTATGAATTTTGTAGAATCTTGCTCAGTCTTGTGTAAAATGAGCTGTGTAGTGCTATTTTCTTTTAAATTACAGCAAAGCTGTCTCAGTCTGTTGTTGTAATGCAAATAATGCATCATGTACATCAAATTTTTATTATTGTTCAACTTAAGTTTTAATATATTTAAGAGTCTGGAATTTTAACAGGCTCTTGACTTGTTGAAAAGTAAAAGGGTTTGAGGAGGTAATGATCACATCACTGGGGCACGACATGGCCTAAAATGTGCCGATGTGCAAAAAAACTCAAGCTCAATCACATCACTGTACCATTGACCATAGACAAAGGTGAATTTGACTTCACCTGCCTTATGGTTTTTAACTTTTACTTGAGCTCTATATTTTTAGTTGAGGGACATCTTTTAAACATATCTTTTGAATGTCTAATCATTTGTGTTTGTTTTATTTTTCTTCCAGATGAAAAGTTCCATGTTTATTTTATCGTTCTATCCTTGTTATTGGATAAACAAGGTGGATAGTCAAGTAAGTACTTGTCGCAGCTTGTTAAAAGATTTCTAGCTAGAAATGATTGTGGAAGCAGAGTAGATGTGGAAACAGCAATCTATGTGTTCACTTCATTTATAAATAGACTGTATATATATTGTAGGTGTACTACCCTGGTAACCTCTTCTTTAAAAAAAGAAAACAAAACCGCTTCCTCAGACTTCATCGTCCACATAACATTATGACACCTACCAAAACATGGCCTCTGCTGTGTCCACACAGCAATATCAATAAATTAAAGATGTAAAATTGAACTTGATAGTAGCAAGAAGATATGGGATGAACATGGTGGAAGCATTAAGATAGATTTTGACAACCAAACAGACTTTGAATTTTGATGTAGACTACGAATTAAAAGTATTTGCCAAATACCTAAAGACAATATGAAAACCTTCTACCAGATATTCCATCCCTCCACATGTTGACTAAATAGATATGACCAAATTGCACTGCTATAGGAGCAATGGAGTATGCATTATACAAAAGCAAAAATAATAATAATAATAAATTTAAAAAGAAAAAGATGACTAATAGATTTTTTTCTTCTTTTCAGCTGACGATGATGATTCGCCGGAGTAGCTTACTGGTGGAATGAGAACTTCCCTTAGAACCATTTCCCCGCCTGAATCATTCAGTAGGCAACTTTCTACACCCATCATCACATTGGGTCAGGTCAGGGCTGGGCCCCGGACCACCAATGAGTATGTGGATAGCCCCCGTGTGCATGCATCATTGCCGCTCAAGCCTCACCTGCCCACTTTATCTGTAGGGGGGAACCACTTGACTGGATTACCTCACGGAATTACCCCTTTGACGCGAGGAACACATACACTGACGCCATCACCTTCACCAGTTGTCTCTCAGCAACCTCTGTCTAAATCCCCGCCTCTGAAGAAGGAACTGGTGATTATACAAGATGGAGTCAGAGGCGGGGAAACCACCCAGGTGGAAACAACTGGTGGGAACATTGCCAGCACGGGGGCTAACCACGGGGACAGCATTATGTGCGAAAGTTGTGGAAAGTGCCGCTGTGCAGCCTGCACAGAGCCTCGGTCACTGCCATCTCACTGGTGCTGCCGGGACACCTGTGAGGTGAGCCCAGACAATGTGATAGACTTCTGTACATGTTTCTGTTGTGTCAAATGCATGTTCTACCACTGTGGGTCAGAAGAAGAGAACCAGTGCTATGAGAACCCTTGCGGTTGCTGCTCCACAGCGCACTGCTGCCAACGCTGGACTGTGATGGGCATGATGGCTCTGTGCCTGCCGTGCCTGTGGACTTACTGGCCGGCAAGGGCTTGCCTGGCCGCAAGCACCTTTTGCTACAGCCACTGCCGACGCAAAGGGTGCCAGTGCAATGTTAAACATGATAAGACAAGCGTTCTTTCAGGAGGGGGTGGTACTGCTGTGAACTGTGGTGGTGGTGGAATTGGGGGAAACTCCAAACATTCGCAGACTCGTCGACTTTTGATAGAGTCAGACTCATCGAGTGCTTAAAGTGATATTCAGTTCTCTGATTCTATCAGAATCTCGGGTTTTTATTATTATAATTATAAATATTACAATTATTATTATTAATCCTACACTTGTTACATGATACAAAAAAAAAAGATTATCTTCTGAATAGAAATTCATCATGGGCAGTGTTCTTTTTTTTAAAAATTGTCTTTCTTCTTCTGTGGACTTGCCACAAGGAAATTAAAAAGTTGAGAAGTAATTATGGAAACAAATATTGTATATTAGGGCATACTGAGCACAGTATTTCATTGGGAAACTTTATCACTTTTTTTCCTTCATTGTTTTGAGTCGCCAAACTAGTCAATTGCTAAATTGGAAAACATTTTTGTTGTATTGTTTGTAAATTCTTTTAAAAATATTTTTTTTTATGTGTATGCATTACAATGCCCCAGTGTATCAAAACATGGAGGAAATAACTTATTGTAAAATACAAAGTGGAAGGGACAAAAATTATGCCTTTTTTTTTTTCCACCCCATTTTCACATTGCTCACAGACAAAATGTTAATTTGCCTAGAACAGCTTGGATGTAACTATTTTTTTTTGTTTTTTTGTGGCATACAAATGACAGACTACAAAAAGAAAAGGTTGTCAATCATGATGATGTTTTTTTGTTTAAGTTTAAAAAGTGGTGCAGTGAATTTGGTTTGTTTTGAATTGATCAGTCTTTCATTATAGTAACAGGTACAAATAAAAAAACTTAAAGAGTTCAACATAAGAAAAATGAGACATTCAGTGATGCAGAAACGTACTGGTGTCTTCTGTCAACATGGATGGCTGCCTGGTCATGTAGCATAGCATTCTGGACTGTCATCCCTATGGTCCCGGGCTCAAAACCCTGCCTGCTGCTATCCTCCTCTTGCAGGAGGATTGGGCTAGGATGTAATAATCTTCAAAGCTGAAGGAACATCCGAAACATATAAAACAAACCAACATTAACATTGGCTGAATTTTGTAATGAAGAATGCATTATAGTTAAGATCATCAGACAACACTGATACTCCCGCACTCAATCACAAGTTGATTTACAATTATAATCTTTATCAATAACATTATTATAGACTACATCAGCTTTTGAGATAGTTTTGGAGCTTTTTCAAACCTCACAATTACATAAAAAATATTTTTTTTTTAGTCCCAGTTAAAGTGCATTATATTGCAATAATCTGGCTTTTATTCGGTCATTGAATATTGGAAAATACTTGTCTGCTAGAAGTTGTACATTTCATTTATTTAAGTTATTGTCATTCTTTTTCTGGATTGTTTAAAAAAATTTTTTTTTTTTTTTTTTTTTGGGGGGGTCACTTTGTGAAGACAATGTCACCCTGACCTAGTATGTGGTTGATGCCAATATATTAAGTGCTATGAAAAGTGTTTAGATCAACTTTAGCATGTAGTGCCATAGTGCCCACCAGTGAGTGTTGTTGCTTTCTTGGGACCATGGTTGAACATTTTATTCAGTTGTATGATAAACTTTGGGGAAACGGCAGAGTAGGAAATAGAGACTTCCATATAATAAAAAAAAAATCATAGAGAATCCTGTTATTTATAATTTCTTCAACATCGTTTCCAAAGCAAACCATTTAACATAACAATGTTGACATTTAATATTACCATATGGCAATCTTTTTACTTTTAAAAAAAATATGTTTTCATTTTACAAAATCTGGTAACAAAAGAATAGGTTTCATAATGATGAAATAGCAATTTTTCATTTGATTGAAAACAGTTTTCCCCCCAAAAATGTGTATAAATTGGTTGTTTCAAATGCTGTTGTTGTTTTGAAATTTAGTGTTAATATTGACAACTTCTCAGTGTTGAATGTTACTTTTTTCTTCAAAATGGCATTCTGGGAAATATATTTTTCACCTCTAATCAGTGTTTTTTTTTTTTCTTGAATTGATGAAATAGTGTATCTTTTTTGTTAAGGGAAATCAAGACTACATGTTCAGCTTCAAGAATCATTTTTAATGTTAATAGTTTGCTAAGTCAGATACGTGTTTAAAGTGAAACAAATTCTGTTTTCTATTCAATACAATACTTTTTGAGTTTTGTTGATGACTAAGAGAAATAGCTATGTGCAAAGAAAGGTTTTTATAAATTAGCATATAATTTAGATTTCAAAGCTGTATTTAGTTTATCTAGTGCTTATTGTGGACTGAAGTACTTTATATAATTCATGGGAAATATATCACATCATTATATTTACCCCCCAAACCACTGGGCCATTTAGTGCTGTCTCTTTGACACCAATTCATATTCATTTTTTTAAAAACTCATTAAAGTGCAGTATTTTTGCCTGTAGATTTTTCACTGTGAGGGCCTAACCATTTTTCATTGCTTTAGCATAAGCACTTGCTCCCTTCTGGCTAGATACTAAGTGTTGGTGTTAGGCCAAAGAGAAAATTAGCCTTGCAGTGACTATCAGGCCTTATTAGGGTGAGAGGGCTAAGCTGTAAAAGAAAATATGAAATAATATTTTATGCTTATTATCCACTTGTGCTAATGCTTGCATGAAGATGATTTCAAGGACTAACAATAACAGAGGCTTGCTACAGTATGATGAAACCTTAAGAAAAAGCTTTAAACTTTGTTGCAGGCTCAACGTCTGTACACCCTTCTTGAAAAGGAGAAACTTTCGCATCAGTTAGTTGTTTTAAACACTGTACATTTTATTCTGTTACTATTTGTTGAACTGATAGGCCTACCCACCCCACCCCGGGAAGACTCCCCTTCTCATTGTTTGTTAATGTGAATAGCTGTACTGGAACTATTTATTATTTATTTAATATATTCTTGTGACATGTACAATAAGTCTATGTGAAAAATACTTTAGCTGTTTTTGTTCTGACATACTGTGCTAGTTGGACACGTCATGACTTTGTTACATTGTAGCATTCTATATTTGAACTGTATCATTCGTGATCTATTGAACAGGTGACTGCAGGGCACAACATGGCCTAAATTGTGCCAAATACCATTAACACTTAACATGCAAACACAACATTAGCAACAGCTTCTTGAGTCTGTAGTATTGAATTATAGTCCTGTAACAAATAAATCCATTGTGATCTTTCCCCCCCCCCCCCTTTTTTTTTTTTTTTAAATATTTTTTTAAAACAATTTTTTGCTTTACAATTATATTCCAGGCAATCTTGAAGATGTAACAAAACAACCATGTTTAATTTTGCTGAGCACATTGCCCAAAGAAAAGCACTCTAAGTGGGTGTAGGAGATTAAATAAATAGTTAGATTTTTTTTGGGGGGGGGGGCGTCTTAATGTTTCTTTAAGTTTGATAGACTTAAAAGTTGTACAGGAGGATGAAAAAGATGTGCTTTCCTTGCTGTGATTATCTAAACTGATGATGTAGGCTAGCACCAAGTCATTCCCTGAATTAAATGCAGTATTTGATGTTACATCTATTCAAGTTTTGTTTTTCTCAAGTCTGTGCTCTAGTTATTTTAGTTAAACAGTTTGTTAGAGTCTTGCATACACACACACGTAACACCCTACTACACGCTCGTAGTTGTTGTGATGAACCATCAAGATGAATTCTCGTCTCACAAGAGTAAGAGTTGTCTTCAGTCTCGTAGATCATTTTTGATTTTTGTGTGTGTTCATTTTAAGAACGTCCTCTTAGTAGTACTCTGGCACCACAATGAACATTTGTCTGGTAATAGTGTGGTGATATGACATGCTTTTTTGTTATTCTTGACAGATATCCTTATACATGTTCCATTGTTACTTATTCATGGTCACGTCATTGTATACCTCTTTGATAGTTCTCTTCCAATTAGGTCTGTTTTAGTACGAAAGTTCAAAAAATTGTATCACTTTCCTCCGAGTGTCCAGGTTTCTAAATTCCAGTTGTTAAAGCATTTCTCCTGCTGCGATATCGTTTCTCTGGAAATAAAAATGGAATCGTTAAAAAAAATAAATAAAAGGTTAAAAACAGAAATTCTTATTCTTCCTTCAAGGCTTAATGAAAAGCAGCATTGAGTTTCCTTTGTATTTGATTGTTGTTGTACATAGTGTTTGATAGCATTTATTTGACTTCACTCCATAGCAGTATTTTGTATAGACATTGGATCATTTTGGTTTGTGGGAGGAGTATGAATGAGAATGAATATAAATGTGTGTGTGTGCGTTGTGTACCATTGTCCACGTATCTGCTGTCTCTAGGGTTAGACTGCATTGAAAGATAACAAATATTTGGCAAATTGTGAACAGTTAGGTATCTGGTGAAAACATGTACACTTACACTGTAAGATGTCAAAGTCAAAAAGTAGTAAAAAATAATTTTCTTTCACCCTAAGATAACTTTTTTTGTGTTGTTGACTAGAGCTTTCTTTATAATTATTACTTTTTTTTTTTTTCTGTTTTTTTTTTTTTTAATTACTGTGGCTATGTTAGGCCAGATTTTTGTGTGACATAAAACCAAAAAAAAAAAATTGTTTACACTTAATCTACCTCTTCAGTCAAAGTTTGCTTCGTGTAGTTAAAAACTTGCATCATGTTCATGGTACTGTTTCAACTTTTCAACAAAACAAAAACGATCATTAATTTTAAACTGATATCTGTATAGTGCATGTCTTCTAAACAAGGTTTATATTATCAGTTGTTTCACAGTTTTGTTTCCTTTAACACTTTTTTAATATTGAGTTAAAAATTTGTGAACTTTGAAAGATTTAATAAGAGAACAAAAAAAAAAAAGTTTCTACTATTTCTGTTCCCTGTGCCTTAAGACAAAGAGTCCTGGTCTAATGGTTCTACACCATTTTTAACCTTTTTCTCTTAAGCTTTTTTTTTATTAACTATTTTCTTGAACATATCCTAACCAGGTAGTGAAAAATCTGTAAATAAAATGACAGCTATTAAGAATATTGTTGAAGAAAATCTTTCTCATGAAAAAAAAAAGCTTCATCCACATTTCCTGATTCATATTTTTTCATTCAGACTAGTTCATGTTTTAGCTCGAAATTTTTGTTTGTTCTGTTTTTTTGTTTTAAAAAGTGTAACTTATTTTTGTTTATGAACAAAACAAACCATGCTTTGATCATGTCAGTAAAGAAGAGGTTCATGTTGTGTTCTCCACTGTCTGGAATGTGGGCATGTTGTGTAGAGTGCAGTCAAGGAACTAAGCCCAAAACCCAACACACTCTACTGTGATATTTCTTTTCTTGTTGTGTTTTTTTTTCTTGTTTTTTTTTTTGTCAAGTTTTTCTATGGAATTTAATCCCACTCCCATCCATTTTTTTTTGTACGGAGAAAATTTCAAGAATGAATAGTTTCGTCCTGTATTCTGGTGAAACTTTTTTTTTTTTTTTTTACATGTTATGTCTGTACCTATTATACATATATATATTATAAATATATATATATTATTATTATTCTTTGTTTATTGATTAGTGTTTTCTTAACAAAGCTGATTATTATGCCATGTGAATATAAATGGAACTTGTACAATATATGTATGGTTGTATTAAAACACATTGTGTATAAAAACAAATCTTTAACTGTTGTTTTATTTTGTTGGTTGTGTTGTTTTTGTGTGTGTGTGACATTTTTTCCTTCTTGTTGATGACTTTAATGACTCGGCCTTCTGACAGTTAAATTTTGCTTAAATTCATCTGTGTGACTTAAACCTCTTGATTACCCAACAAGGAGGCACACGTTTGAATCTAGATGTAGACTAGGAACTTTTGAGATTTGATTAGAGCTGAGTTGTTTTTGCTAAGAGCCCAAAAGCAACAGGGAAGTTCTTCAGAAGCCATAGTAATATTAAACTTGATTTGATATATTAAACATTTTGAGTTACTCTTTAATCTTGTGCCTGTCTATGAAAAGAAGGGTTTCTGAGAGGTTGATGGGGCTGCTGATGCTTAAATTAACATATAGACAAAAATCCACGCCATTAATTCCCTAGCAAAGTATAGAATAACATACTGTCTCGTCATAATCAGCAGAAACGCAAAAGCAAAACATGGTTTTAAAAAAAAATGGGGTGGTGAAAATTGAATAATAGCCCAAATTGTAGTTTAAATAGTTTCATTGAGAAATTCGTCTCAATGAGACCCATAAAGAAAAAAAGGTTAAAGTTCAAAGTTCGTGTACTTAAAATTAGGTCACCATAGATCTGAATGAAGCCAACAGCTTTGAGGCTTGTTCATTGCCTGTTTAAAGAATCAGACTTCATAAAACTCATCACAAATGTCTTTTTTATCAGATATTGGAAACTTAAACTCACCAAAAATTAAATATATTGGCACTTTAAAGTGTACATTTGTAAGTGTTTAAAAGAAATAGTATTTAAATGGGGGGGGGGGGAGCTTCTAACTTATAATAAAGACAGGCTTCAGACGAGGTTGCGCAAATCTCCTACTGGAAATACATGTTGAAAACAGCAAAAGAAGAGCTAATAGGTCTACTACTGCCTAGGATAAGTGGCAAAGTGAACTCATTTTTATATAAATTACAGATGTTCCTTCGTCACAGTACTGGAGCTCTTATTGAAAGTGAGATTGTTTTTGTTACGCTTACGCTTTTCATCCTTTGAGATAATGAAAGCACACTAGATCTAGGGAGTCTAAATTTAAATTTATTATAAAATTTAAAAAGTTGTTTTTTTCATAATTACTGAAACAAAACAAAAGTTCAGAATGTCGGCCTGGAGTGTTCGTTTTGATAGTTATCTTTTCTTATATTTGATAAGAAGTTCTTTAAAAAGAACCCAGTGTTTCATATAAATCATAGACAAAGCCTTTAAGTCATTGGTTATCCATCAATGATGACAATGTTCTTAAATTCAGTGATATCTAACTCAGGGTTTATTGTTTTTATGGTGTCATCGAGAGAAATACAAATTAGTTACATCAATTTGCTAATATTTCTGTCATAACTGTTATTCATGTATGCAATCAAGGATTTTAAAAAGTCTGGGTTAAGCACCACTGGTATAAAGACCTAGACTCCAGATAGATTAACATTTGGCAAGACCCGCAGTGTATAGATTCAATTTACGGATAAAGCAAGCCAGTTCAGTATTCTGTCATAGTATTCATAACAAAAGCTAGGTTTAAATACCAGAGTCCAGTTATCATTATAAAACTCCTGGATTAAAAACATATTTTGTCCACAATGAACTTTGGCGTCCTTTTAAAGTAACTCAAGTGTTAATGTGTGTTATATCGAGGGTAGAATGGACTTGATGTCACTTGATGAATCGGCTTCCACCGCTCATGAGAGAAAGACACCTTGAGTACCATCAGGGCCGGCCTTAGGTTATTATCCCCAAATGAACTAGAAAAATAAAAAATTAAGGCCGAAAAATACGCAATGAATTAAAAATCTTACTGTATCTATATATTGATCAACAAAAGGCTCAATCCAATCACTGATAGCACGAATGGGCTTCATAGACTATTCATGATCACAAAATGATCACCAGACGACAAATAAGTTTTCGACTATTGATGAAAAGAAGAATCAATTATAGTCTTCTAACATATAGATCTAAACATTCTATTATAAACCAGAGTAGAGACTTAGAGAGCTATGATAGTAGACACAGAGTTCTGCTATGTTTGAGAACGAGGCTAGTAGACATAGAGCCACAGAGTTCTGCTATGTTTGAGAACGAGGCTAGTAGACATAGAGCCACAGAGTTCTGCTATGTTTGAGAACGAGGCTAGTAGACATAGAGCCACAGAGTTCTGCTATGTTTGGGAACTAGGCTAGTAGACATAGAGCCACAGAGTTCTGCTATGTTTGGGAACTAGGCTAGTAGACATAGAGCCATAGAGTTCTGCTATGTTTGGGAACTAGGCTAGTAGACATAGAGCCATAGAGTTCTGCTATGTTTGAGAACGAGGCTAGTAGACATAGAGCCATAGAGTTCTGCTATGTTTGGGAACTAGGCTAGTAGACATAGAGCCATAGAGTTCTGCTATGTTTGGGAACTAGGCTAGTAGACATAGAGCCATAGAGTTCTGCTATGTTTGGGAACTAGGCTAGTAGACATAGAGCCATAGAGTTCTGCTATGTTTGAGAACGAGGCTAGTAGACATAGAGCCATAGAGTTCTGCTATGTTTGAGAACGAGGCTAGCAGACATAGAGCCATAGAGTTATGCTATGTTTGAGAACTAGGCTAGTAGACATAGAGCCACAGAGTTCTGCTATGTTTGAGAACTAGGCTAGTAGACATAGAGCCACAGAGTTCTGATATGTTTGAGAACGAGGCTAGTAGACATAGAGCCACAGAGTTCTGCTATGTTTGAGAACGAGGCTAGCAGACATAGAGCCACAGAGTTCTGCTATGTTTGAGAACGAGGCTAGTAGACATAGAGCCACAGAGTTCTGCTATGTTTGAGAACGAGGCTAGCAGACATAGAGCCACAGAGTTCTGCTTTGTTTAGATTTTATCCATGTTTCTCAAATTCTTCTTTAAAAAAATTCTTAGAATCATGTGCGAGACCCCCACCAATCGGAGGCGGCTGCCTAGTTTGCCCATACCTAAGGCCGGCCCAGGTCCAGCTATCTATGTGCTTACTTTCATTAGTAAATAGACTCTGTTGTATAAATTGTAGATGTCTATACTCCGCTGGTAAACTCTTCTTTAAAAAAGAAAACAAAACTGCTTCCTCGGACCTCATAGACCTACACATCGTCCGCATAACAATATGACACCTACCGAAACGTGGTCTCTGCAACGTCTACACGGCAATATCTTATCTTATAAATTACAGACTTACTCGTGTCAATTTAGTCATGTATGTTAATCAGTAACTGCTAAGGCGTTGGTTTTCCTGGCTGATTCAGGCAAGGAGCACTTGTCTAAATTTACCCTAGCATATGGAAGGAGAAATGTGACTTTATCTTTGTGTCTTTCTAAATATTTTAATAGCTTTTTAAAAAAGTATTTGTGTTATTGGTACTTTACTGTTTAGTCTTCTATCCTGAAGTGTCTCTAAATTTAGTGATTTTACTAATGGTCTTACTATAATCAAATGTGAATATTTTGTTAAAATGACACGGTTGTATTTTACGTCTGTTCTAGTTTCTATTTCTCTTGAGTTGAGGGATCATAAACAGAGCACGCATATTCTAATATTGACCTGACCAAGGTTTAAATAACATTTTAGTTTTATGTGATTGTGTGATATGCATAAAATTCTTCTAACAAACCTTAATTCTCTATTGGCTAATCAACAAACAAAGAGAATAATGTTGAGCTTCCGTTATTCCCATTTTTATAATTCCTCCTGTCAGCTTGCAAACTTTTCACGGGCTCAGGAATCAAATGGGTGGACACTGTGTGCGTAGGCCTATTTTAAAAAAAAAAATGACTGTAACGATTTTCTTGGAAATTTAACAGTTTTTGTTTATCTTTTGACAAAAAAAAATCAACTAATTAGCCACACAATGACCGTTATCAATTTTCAAAACGTAATTCTCTTAAAAATTAAATTTGGTTGACGTAGTTTTTCTTTGAACACAGCTTCAGCCGAGACCATTCGTCACTGAAGGCCTGAACACTGACCTGCGACGTCACAACCTTGTGCGCAGTTTAGACCAATAGCTCGTTGCCACGTCGTACAGACCTGTGACGTGGCAGCGAGCTATTGGTCTAAACTGCGATACACCGGGAATTCCCGCACTCTACTCCAATGTTTCGAAGTGTTGAATAAATAAACAGACGTACATAATGATTTTGCGCACCGTTTTATGCAGACGTGAGAATCCAGCCCACATGCCCTTGTTAAACCGTTAGCCGGACTTTGAATAGAAGAAGTTGATTGTGCAAAGCTCACTGGAAAGACTTCGCAATAATGAAGCATTATGGGTGCATTGTGCCGTGTGATATAATAGACCACCATCAGCTTCATAAAGGAAGAATTTTTGTTTTAATTATGGTACTTGTTTAATAAGTCAAATTTATTCAAAATGGTTAAACCTATTCATGAATTGACTGCAAGTTTTCAGATGTCCCTTGAGAAGATGAAGATCCTGGTCTACACTTTCTGCGAGATTGCAGTGAATGGCAGCGGAAGGGCTCAAACCCGGGACCATTGAGCCGACTGTCCGGAGCGTGTAGGACTAGACCAAGCAACGTCCTTTTGGGTGGTGGTGTTAATGAAGAACTTTCTTGATATTTCATTTTAGGTATTTTACGCCAGAGCTCGACTAATATCAAATAAAATAAGTAACTTACACACACAGTACCGAAAGAACAAATGAAATACTATGAGGGCTGATCATTTTAATAAGTTTAATATTTAATACAGTAAATAGGGAACAATATCGCTGAGTCTACCATGATAAAACTAAATACACCGTTACTGTTTGCAGTCTTCGAAACAAACTCTCATTTATTTCGGTCTCCTAGTTAACCCGCGTTATGTTTTTAATGTACCGTCACGTCACTTAAAAAATTCCCGATAATTACTAACTTCTACGCGCCAGCCTATTGTTTCTTACAACACCATCACACAGGATAGAGTCAGATTTTTTTAATGAACTGCTTATGGTCCACATCTCAAAAAAGTTTAGCGCCACTGGTATAAAGACCTAGACTCCAGATAGATTAACATTTGGCAAGACCCGTAGTGTATAGATTTAATTTACGGATAAAGCAAGCCTTTAACTAGCTCTCATTAAGAAATAGTTTTAACTGCTAAAACTGGCAGGTACAGCATGGTGAACGAGCAGCGAGTGCTTACAGGCAAGTCCAGCAGTTCATGCCAGCCCAAGAGAAAGAAACGTTCTAGATTACGCTGGAACGGGGTCACATCAAAGCCGACTTGTTTGTGAGGAGGGGCAGGGTTAAGTCTGGCACCCGCATTCTTCCTGCAAGCCTGGTGCCATTGCAGTTTCCGCTACGTTGTCAGAGATCAAGATGGATGCTTGCTCGGAACGTTCCATTTGGCGATAATTTCTCAAGGGGTGGAAGGCTCGTCAACTAGATGAATGGAACTTTTCACATGCTTTTAAATTGGCCTATATTATTATTGAAAAAAACAAACTTATCAAATAAAGCTAGATTTCTATAATAATTCGAATTATATATATCTACAGATATGTCATTTACACTGAGGCAGAGGCGTTAGCTAAGGTGGGGGGGGGGGGAGGGAGGGGGAGAATTAGAAAATCCCCCCGGGGCCCCCCACTTAAGAGGGACCCAAAATGAGTGTTCTTTACATCAAGTATTACATATTATGTAAAATGCAGAGGCCTCTAAAAAATGTCAATCCCCCGGGGCCCCCAAATAATGGCAAATTCCTAGCAAGGTCACAGCACTGAGGGCGTAACAAGAATAGTGTTTACTTTATTGTAAAACTGATTGCAGAAAAACTTTCAAAATAATACTTAAAATTCAGTGAAAATGAAATAATGCATTATCCTACGGGCACTGTGATAAGTTAAGTATCATTACCCTTTAGAAGCTCGCAGAGAGCACCAAAAAATTGTCTTTCATCTACAAACAAGAATCATATTATTTTGTTTAAAGGATAATCATAGGCCTATGCATCTACGGGTGTGTTTTTATACATTGATGCCGTAGACTATTCTACAGTCAGTGATTGAGAATAATCAAATCTATCCCAGCTTTTAAGTGTATCTGCTCATCGGAGATTTTTATCTAAGTCTGGTAACTATAAATAGATAGCTATTTGGTGTATCTGGTGCACAAAGCTGACTTGGTGATGCGTATCGTCAAGACTTCCGCAGCATGTGGTATGCAAATAAATTCCGAAAAAAACAACAAATTATGACCAATAGCCAACAGGGGCATCAAAAGGGACATCATTATTGGAGGTGAAAAGCTGACTAGTGCCAGTAGTTTCAAATACCTAGGAGCTATTGTCTCAGATGAGGGAACGAAACCTGAACTATTGACCCAAATAGTACAGTCCACAGCAGCACTCTCAAAACTTAAAATAATGTGGAAAGACAAAGGCATAGCCCTCGGCACCAAAATCAGACTGATGCGCTCCCTGGTCATGGCCACATTCTTATATGCTTGCGAGTCTTAGATGTTGACTGCAAAGCTAGAGAGGAGGATCCCAGCAACGGAAGCGAGATGCAACAGAAGAATCCTAGGTATCACATTTAAAGACCGCATCACAAACCAAGAGACTAGAGACAGGTTTACTACAGCGATTGGACCCCACGATGACCAGCTAACTATCGTAAAAAAAAAACAAAAAAAAAAAACAAACGCAAGCTAAAAATTTTTTATTACATGGCCATCGGGGCTCGCAAAGACCTTCCTCAGGGAACAGTACCAGGAAATAAAAGAAAGGGGAGATAGCGATGGGAGGACAACATAAAAGAATTGATAGAGATTCTATCTAAGTCCACAACGGTCCAACAGACTAAGGCATATGTCAAAGTAAAGGGTGTACCTAAAATAGAAAGAGTTGGTTAGCTATGTTATTTAGAAAGTTGACAATACTTTAATTGTAGCATTGTACAATCGAACTTCTAAGCTCGCATTCATTGTAAAGAATTTTAATTATGTAGTTGGCAACATTTATATTTCTATATCAAAAGTCTCTTTTCATTTTTTTATGCTTTTCGCCATGTTCAATTATATCGCCTCACATTTCTAAATCTCGCTTTCTCTTCTTTTTTTTTCCTTCTCTTTTACTGTATTTCATTGCTTTAGAAAATGTCTTTAGAAAGAGAATGTCAACCGAATCATAACTAATGGAATGTAAACTATTAGATGAGTAGGCCTACTTTAACTAACTTCAGTGTGAATTTCTCATATGGTTTGTAATGAAAATATAAAAAAAAAATCACAACAATAATGAAACGCCAGGAAAATGTGGCGCTTGCTTATGTGCTTAGCTAGGCAAAACGTAGCCTATAAGCAGGGGCGGCCTTTGCAGTAAACGGGGACCTGGATGAGTGTTATATCAAGGCTAGGAATATTTGTACGATATACTGACCGTGACAATATATTCCCTCTATCGCTCCCCCCCCCCCTTAGGGCGTGGGACCTGGGCAGTTACCCCACTCGACAACCCCTAAATGCCGCCTCTCCTATAAGATTTCATCATAGTGACTATTTATTTAGTATTATTGTTCAACATAGGCCAACGATCCATCGCTGATCCTACTGCCCCCCACTCTGACCAAGTAAGTTGTCAGTAGGATTTCAAACATCTTCTCGCTCCAAGCTTTTTGTTGCTATCGCGGTACGCCTCCTCAGTCCCTCAGGACATAGAGCTACACTCCTCAGTCCCCCAGGACATAGAGCTACATTTAAAAACAAACAAACTCGGTATCAATCTAGTCTAATAATGGGCTGAACGGTAGAGAACCAAACATGGTAGAAGGCCTACACTTATTGTAGTGCAGGATGACCTTCTGTTAGGTCTGTTTGTTATGGCTAAATGTACAATCCTTGGCAAAAAAAAAAAATCAAACAAACAAACAACAACAATAACAAAAACATTAAAAAAAACATTATTGCTAAACGGTATATTAAAAATTGAAACAGAAAACTACCATATTGTTACAATCATATCTCTCCGCTTCTCTATTGAAGTCATCACCATATTATAATTTGAGTTCTTTTCAAATCCTTTACAAAGCTAAAAAACCGCGATCGATAGAATGGTCGCCATGTTGGATTACAGCGCCGCCCACCTAAAAGCTTAGGCCAAGGGGAAATATCGATTAATCTGGCCAGTTGTCAGACTCCCCCGCGCCCTGCTGGCCCCCCGAGGTTGGCTAAAAATACAATTATAGCTTTCAGGTCTCGGAGAGTTCGCCAACGTTTATCACGCCAGGGGCGGACTCACTGTGTATAGCTTACCCTATCTTCTGTCATTTCAAAAACACAGTATTAAACGAGAAATCATTAGAACCAGAAATGGTATATCAAAATAAAATACAGATGACTCATAGTAGTGGCGTCCAGTGAGTAAGTACGAAAGATATAAATGTATACAGAAAAAAACAAACAGGATCGCTTATGTGGAAAGGGGTTAATTTAGGCTAGGAGTGTTACAAAATGTTTTTTTTTTTTTTTACTGATATATAGTATTAGTATTTTAATAAAACAAGAAGGAAAAAGTAGGGGAGGGTACTCCAATAAGAGGCCTATTACTAGCTTACTTAGATGTTTCTAGTGGTTAGAGAGCATGAATACCAAGGCCGGCAACAGACTCGCATTCAATAAGACGTCCTTACAATGAGCGACATATTTTGTTTCTCGCGTCAATGCTCCGATATATAGACAAGGTAACCGTAAGGCTGCTTGCACACTACACGGTCAGATCGTACTAAAAAAAAACCCACAAAAAAAAACAAAAAAAAACAGACGAGATTTTGTTGTGTCTTAGTAGTTTTCACACTGGGCGTGATTTTGACGTGCCGTATCTAGATACTGCATATTTTTTTTATTTATTTCATTTTGCTGTAAGATGAATCGTAAACAAATTACTTCTTTGTGATTGGCCGTGCGACTGCTGACAACCTGTCTAGTCTGAAAGCGTGTATCCAGTCACGTAGGCCATTTTGTCCAAGGCGCCGGAGTTGAGTTCAGTGGCATGACACAGTTGATTCAAAGGGCCGGATGGCCATTTTAACGTCACGATGTTACTTGAAAGCTCTTATGCCCTTCGTCGTAACTTCATCTTAAGATGCACACAGATATCTACAGTCTCATGCCAGTCTTAGGAATAGATCTTTTCAGCATGATCCACCCAACACACATACGTAGGTATCTTTAGTAAAAAGTTGTAAAGTTTCAACGTTCAGACCTTGCGATCTATGGAGCAGATGATATTAAGGTCATCTGTTTCTTTGGCCAACGGTTAATGAGCAGGGTGTTATGTGGTCAGCACAACGACCAACCACCTTTACTTTCCCCAACTAAAATCAAGTACCCATTAGAGTTGGATGGACTTAAGGGAGCCCTAAAATCCCAAAATTCAAATTCACCGAGATTCGAACCCAGGACCTCAGGTTCGGAAGCCAAGCGCTTAACCATTCGAGCACTGCGTCCTTTCCATTTCCCTGCTTTGCAGTGATCTCCCATTAAGATCCCACTACAGTATCGTCTACCTGTACTGTTTTCTAGCCTGCTATGATGTCCCATTGTGATCCCACTACAGTATCGTCTACCTGTGCTGTTTTCTAGCCTGCTATGATGTCCCATTGTGATCCCACTACCGAATTATCTAGCTGTACTGTTTTCTAGCCTGCTATGATGTCCCATTGTTATCCCACTACAGTATCGTCTACCTGTACTGTTTTCTAGCCTGCTAATATCCCTCTCTTTTCGTATTGCTTGGCTTTGATCTAAGGTTTATCCACGCTTTGATGAAGTTATGTTTTTCTCACGTTTTATCCGGTCACCCAGCTTGTTCTTTCTTGCAGTGCGCTCTGTCCGCACACTTTTTAAAAGTTTGGTGTTTTAGAACAATATTTAGATATCCCATTTCTTTTCTACTTCCCAAACATACGCTGACAAATGTCTAGATACAAATATATAAATACTTAAAAAACAACAACAACAACAACCAACAAAGCTTACATTAAGTGTATCAAATATTTTGAATCAATCATGTAATTAATTTGTAATAGATCTAGACTAACAATAATAAATCAATCAGATAGGAAATATCTGTCAGGCAACTGACAGATGGAAGGCCGACACCCTAACCACACAAATGTTTTATGAAAATAGAAGGCTCCATGTCTATTGTTAGTTTCAAATTTTTAGGTCACGACCTAGTTTACTATACCAGGATTTTCTCACATTAGCTAACAGTGTCTCTATATAAAACACAATGAATTATTTACAACTAATTGATAAAATAATTGATCTATTTATCGATTGATTCATAAAGACGAATGATTGTGAATGATTGTGTAAGTTTCAACTTGATTAGAAAGGTGAGCGAAATTTCGTGTGAAAATGTTTTACCACACAAACGGAGCGAGTTGATATAAACTTTGTAATTAAAAATGTTCCTCTTGTTTTGTTATTTTTTGTTTCAAAATGTTATTTTTTTGCATCAAAAATTCATATGTTTATTAGTTAAAACAATGTTGAGTGGAGCCATTACTATAAGTTCAGATTCTAAAACTATTTAAATTACTTTACTTTTACAAATAAAGACTTGAACTCTAGATCTTCCCGCGATATTAGGCCTTAATAATTATCACGTCTGATCATTCATATGTCAATATCTATATTATAAAGTAGAAAGTAAGGCGTATGCATGTATGTATGTATCCATTCATGATTCCGTACATCTAACAAAAGAGGTCACGCATGCGCAGAGCAAAGCCCCACGCACGTGCAGAAAGATCTCTATGGAATATTTAACTCTAGATTAGTCTAGATCTAGGGATATAGATATATTGTTTATATATGTATATATGTATATATAGGCCTATATACAGGGCTTTTTTTTTGTAACGGTTCACACCCGGTCGCACGGTACAGCACCGGCATCATTTTCAATGTGGGTAAAAAAATTATTACTTTTCTTGTATTTTAACGTTAGTTATTATTTTATTAGTAGTAAAAAGTTAGGCAATTCATCACTAAGTACCAGCACCTATTTAAAAAAAAAAATATCTATCTATCTATCTATCTATCTATCTATCTATCTATCTATCTATCTATCTATCTATCTATCTATCTATCTATCTATCTATCTATCTCTCTCTCTCTCTCTCTCTCTCTCTCTCTCTCTATCTATCTATCTCTCTCTCTCTCTCTCTCTCTATATATATATATATATATACAATTATATACAATAAAATAACACGTGAAAATAATATCGCAAAGAAAAAAAATGTGTGTGTGTGTGTGTGTGCAAGATCTGAGAAGGGAACGAAATAAATCTTATGTGTTTGCGCATGTGTGTTTGTGTGCTGAAGGGCGTTTCGTCCTCTGCCTCCCAAATGACCTCCCACCCGGCCCACACATACCAACAAGCGCATAAATAACCCCACTCTTGACAACACGAGTACATGAGCCTATTAAAGTGCGTCCTGTGTGTAGCTCCCCCCCCCCCAGCATAAAGTAAGGTCAGAATGACATACAGCTCACATACACACACACACACACACACACATGTAGGCACGTGCACCATAACTCACGCCCCCCCCCCCCCTTTTTTTACAAACAAGCATACCCCAACAGACATTAACACACATTTTAATATACATTTTTTCATTTTAAACCTATATTAGCTCCGACATACCGAATCTTTTTTTTTTTTTTAATTAAAATTGTCTAACATTTTTTTATCCATTGACCCAACATTCTTCTTCTTTTTCTTTTTTTCTCAAACAATGTGGTATTTGCATGAAAAACATTTTCTTTTGATGCCAGTTTGTCCTCGAGAAGCTTTATTGTTTGACTGTTTGTTTGGCAGAGCAGTTTCTCATGCAACTATACATCTCAGCATTGTCTTTAATGGATGGTTTGCTTTGGGCCATACCTTATCAGGCTTATTCTGTGAGATGCTCTATGTTCGCAATTGTTTCCAACCAAACGCCTAATGCAAAATTTAGTCACAAAGGAAATGGTCGTTTTGGATGTATCGGGTTCCATCCCTCCACCACTCCCGCCGTCCTAGTGGAGGTTTGGTCAAAGATGTAATAATCTATAGTTCTGAATGAACATGTGAAACATATTGCTCAAAATATTACAACTTTGCCAATTAAAATACTCTTAACTCCACGCGTTTATGTCATAAAAATAGTGGATTGTAGATTTGGTCAACTCTTCCCTGCATATATTTTGTTTCAAGTTGGACAGACAATAGAATAACCAACAGGGATGGGATAGGATACATTACCAACTTACTTTATCAGACTGATTACGTATTTGGGGGATATCTGGCTGTGGGGCATCAGCCATGGTCTAATTGGAGATGGGGGTAAACTCGAGTTCTTAAATTGTCGAGATTTATTCGTGCGAATTTGTGCTTGCTAAGCGTGAAAGCAGCACGGAATCCTTCTCTTAAAACTCACAAGCAAGATGGAACAGGAGTAGATGGAGTATAATACTGGATTGTGGAACCCAAATTTTACATAAACAATGCTACTGATATTATTGGTCTTTAGAATCTAAAATGCAGCCAACATATTTTGCAGATGAAGGTCGTGTATTTTTCCTGTTCTCCTTTCTTTATGTGTATAAAGCATGTTTAAAAAGCTTTATTTTATGTTGAAAAAGAGGTTTAATGCAGGGAAAATAAAACAGGCGACAGCGCAAAGAGATATTTTCAACAAACTGTAGCTAAGAGATACTGTGTAAACGTGGCTTCCATTTTATGCTGCACTTTCAGTTTCAAGGTGATAACACACACACACACACACACACACATATATATATACAGACACACACATAAAAACTACACAAAAAAAAAAATCGCCTAGAAGATCACTTATCTTTAGTTCAAATAAAAAAGCTCGTTTCTCCCTTAGTCAAGTTAAGTTGACCTGATATCGTTGCATCTATTTATACATAGGTGTACATCATATTTCTCAAACTTTAAGAAGTCATCTCCCTACATCGAAAATGTTTCCCCCCTCCCCCCCCCCCACTTATCATCCATGGGGTCTGGGGGAGGGCTGAAAGATTGCCACCAGCTAATCAGGGCTTTTTTTTTCTGCCTTCGGAGCTTTAGAAATTCACTATCCTGGTGTTTACAATTCACTATTTCTCCTAGTAAAGAGAGCGCCAGTCAAATGAAGTTAAAGTAAGAAGGGGGTGATTGTTATCGAGTGTGTGTGTGTGTGTTTCTAAGGTGATGATGAACACAGAGAGAATTAATTGTTGGTCTTGTAGAATGATGCAAGATAACAGGCTATGTTCTACGTAAAGAACTAGAGACGATCTCGAAGATTGAAAATCGTAAAGAACGTCTCTCTGTGGTGAGTTAGAGTTCGTTTAAAATACTGTTTTATTTATTACTATTAAATTAGTTTCATTTCATCTCAAGTTGAAATTGTCCAATACTGTAATAAAAGTTAAATTTACTTTTGTTCGCACAAGCAGTTTAATTCAGTTATTTGCAGTTCTATAATTTATAATATTATCAGTTGTCTACCAGCTACAAGTCAACAACCGACTAACAACAGTGGTTAGAGCAGATACCGACGTGTGACAGACCGACGTGGCAGTATGATTGGAGCTTGTTAGCTTTGTTATGGCCAGCATGACGTCTTGGAGCGGACGTTGTTTTTTTTTTGTCTACGTAAACGTCACTCGAAAATTGAAAATTGACCTAATAAAGACGGCGAGATTCTGGAATCGTATTGGCTAAAACGTATCGAAATGTCTTCATTAAAAGAAGAAATGGCGTCACTTAATTAAATTATTTCGTGTTTTTTTAAAGATTGGTAGTTTTTAGTTTATCACCAAAATATGGATTTATAATTACCATGCGAAAAGGCCCACAACAACACTATTTTCCTTCGAAATAAGATGAACTTATTAAGTTCTTCCTGTTAGCTTGACATTGTTCATGGTTCAACAAGTGGGACACTGGTTGGAACCTGGACACTTCGACATTTCAAAAAACGTCTTCAAAGATTTTCCTAGAAATTCGACCTTATTAGTATATTATTGGAAAAAATAAATACTAATTGGGAAAACACAGGGAAAACTCTGGGGTGATCGATATAATTTTTAAAGATATTAACATCTTGAAATTAAATTTGGCTATTTTGAACACGCTCTCAGCGGGTTTTCCCACACTCGACTCAAATGTTTCTTTGTGTTAAATAAAGAGCTCATGACGTCCATGTGCATTTTGCGCTCCGTCTTATGTAGAAATAACTTTAATAGAAGAACTTGATTGTGCAAAGCTCACTGGAAAAACTCCTTGCAAAAATGAAGAAACAAGAAATAAATAAAATGTAAAATACGAAACCATCATTTTCATAAAGGAAGAATTGATAAAAAACAACAACAACAACGCTTGTTACTTTTTTTTTAAAACTATAACAAACAATGGAGAAGATGAGACTAAAGTGTAGCTGTACATTTGACTAACGACGGGGCCGCCTATGAGTTTGTTTGATAACACAAACTCTCTTTAAATCTTGTTTTATTTGATGCTGTATCACTTCATGTGAGTGTGTGAGTATTGCCAGTCATGGCGACTTTCAGTTGAAAAAAGATAAATCTCATAGCTATGGCCGGAACAATGTCGCCCAGACTACAGTTTTCTCCCTCCCCCTCCTCTCACTACGCAGACCTTGTGTTCAAAGGAACGGCAAATGCCTGATACAGTTTGGGATCTGTAGCGTCGCATGTTCTGCTAGGATTTAGCACTATGTTCTGCCTAATCGTAAGGTTGACTCTCGAAGCCTTTTATCTTGTTTGGGGTAAAGCCTCAAGATAGCAGAGGTTTGGATTCAAAGTTTTCCTTCTCTTGGGTGGGTAGCCAGCCAATGTTAAAAGTCCCTCCTGTCCTGGCGTGTAGGCAAGAACAAATCAAAGTTTTATCTCTGGGAGGTGCAGGAAATGTAGAGAAGTAAAGAACAGATGCTGTGCAACATCATGGCGTTTGACACCATATGCCAAATCTCATGTCGGGCGCTATACTCTAACCTAGGAGTGTTGTAGGGTTGTCTCTCTTGCAGTTTGGCATCTAGAATCCTGCATGTGAAATATTTCCAAGAGTGACGAACTAAATTAAATGATTTGCTCTTTGAAGACGATCAGAGCATCCTTCCGAGATCACAGGTCTGTACGACGTGGCTACGAGCTATTGGTGTAAACTTCCCACATGTTATGACGTTGCAGGTCAGTCTTGAGGCCTTCTCTAACGAACGGTCTCGATTCATCTCATGTCGCTGTAGTCAGGTGACGTCACAGTAGTCAACTGACATGCCCCAGTGGATTGGTGTAGAATGAAGGTCCAGACATGATTATACGGGATACGCCTGATATAATGATCAGCACATTCCAGTTACAATGATACGACATATTTCAGTTACAATGATACAATGACAGGGCTTTACACATCCCCAAACGAGATGACATCAGATGACATCTGTAGGTTGGTTGTTGTCATATCGATTGGAAACAAAAAACGTATTTGCTTTGCTTCTAGTCAACCTCCTTCACAAACTTCAGGCAGATCTACACAAGATGCTGTCACGAGAAAGATTTAGAAAAACAAATCAGTTCCTGACCTTAATGAAATAACACGAATTCATCAGGCCTCACAACTTGTGAGATATTGTTAGCTACCTTTTCCCGCGACACCTCCTATGTAGAAGCAAAATGGTAAAACGAATATATGTACCAGTAGATGGAGATTAATTGGCGGGGGCATAATCATCCTAGAAGAATTGACATGAAACCTCGCTTCGGTGCATACCAGGGCCGGCCTTAACAATTGCGGGGCCCTATGCGAAATGGATTACGCGGGGCTCAGCCAGAGTAGGGATGAGGATAATAAGTGAAAACTACGATTTTGCATTAGAAAAAAAAACTCGTCTTTGCATTACAGTTTATTTAATGAAAGCTGAAAATGTCGTTTTTTTTTTAATCACGCGTAATATTGGCGTCTACCATATTGAATGACACCCCAAAATGACAACGTTATCTATGTTTTAATGAGATTTGTATGGGGTTTTAGGAGATTTATAAGGACGTTTTAATATATTTTGCAATTTTATACTGGCTGCCTGGTCGTGTGGTTTGTGCGCTGGACTGTCGTTCGGATTTATCGATGGTCGAGGGTTCAAATCATGCCCGCTCCCATCCCCCGTCGTCCTGCGGGAGGTTTGGACTAGGAAGTAAACTATCTTCAACTCTGAAGGAACATCCGAAACATGTAAAACAACAATAATTTACACATAGAATTAGCGCGGGGCCTATGAAAGTGCGGGGCCCACTGCGGCCGCATAGGTTGCAATGGCCTAAAGCCGGCCCTGCATAGACCATAGCATATAACAGCTTTCAGATCTAGTAGATAGTACTTCTACGGCTAGCACAAGGGAAATATGATAAACATTTTATTGTAATCATGTGCAGTTTATAGGAGTTACTCTTATACCGTGACCTAAAACCTAGTCTTTATGAGTTGGCCTTATGTTATATTATTAGAAATCTGTTTTATTAAGGGAATAACGTAATACACGTGAAAAGTAAAGTAAAGTTCCCCCCTTTCAGACCTTGTGGTCTATAGGGCAGATGATGTAAAGATCGTCTGTTTCTGTGGCCTACGGATAACGAGGGTGTCATGTGACCAGCACAACGACCAAACGCCTTTACTTTTCCCCTACTAATGTCAGGTACCCATTAGAGCTGGGTGGATTCAGAGGCGCCCAAAGATCCCAAAAATTAAAAATCTCAGTTTTTCACCAGGATTCGAACCCGGGACCCCGGTTCGGAAGTCAAGCGCTTTACCGCTCAGCCACCGCGCCTCCACAAATAAATGTACTGTAGGCATCTTTTAGACATACAAGTTTCGATGTGCCGTGTATGCTTACAGGTTACAACTTTGGTCGAGTCTCTTTGATTATAATCAAATGACATAGACGGTACACACCATAAACTTCTTAACTCCCTAACTACTTCGCTACAGAATTATAGGGTGCCTGCAGTTCTGAGGCTACCAGGTAGCGACATACTTGTTTTGAAGTTTATTTTTTTTCAGTATGTTTTTCTCTCTCTCTCTCTCTTCCTTCTCTTGCGCCTCTCTTGCGTGATGCTAGACATTCCTTACGTTCCAACCAAAGCAATAAAGACGAAGCACTAATTTCTGGATCATTGTATTATGTGCATCGCGGCAACCGTCAATTGTATTATGTGCATCGCGGCAACGGTCAATATAAGCGACAGCTGTTTGAACCCGCATAGAATTTTGGGTCATAAGAAGGTTTTGGGATAAGAGAAGGTTTCGGGGATAAGAAGGTTTTGAGGATAAGTCAACGTCTTTGGGAAAAGAGATTTTGGGGGAGAAGGTTTCGCGATTAGATAATAAACTAGGTAAATGACACACCTATTGTTTTATATTGTAATTAGGATGTTTAGCAGTTTTCACTACCAATTATTCACAGATTACTGGTTCAACAAGAGTTCGTTCCATACAGATAGTTCACCGAAAATTGGTTCACCAATACTGGTTGACAGACAATTAGCTGATAGACCAAAAGTTCAACAACTTTTTGACTTGGCTTAATCCCGTAAACTCCCAGGGGAGCATAGCGACGCCAGTACACCAAACTCTCCACCAATTTCGGTTCTGAGCAGCTTTCTTCATCTGCTCCCATGTCATTCCACTACCCTCAACCTCACTGATGACTGACCTCTTCCAAGTTTACTTGGGATTGTCTCCCATGTCATTCCAGTACCATCAACCTCACTGATGACTGACCTCTTCCAAGTTTACTTGGGATTGTCTCCTATGTCATTCCAGTACCCTCAACCTCACTGATGATTGACCTCTTTCAAGTTTACTTGGGATTGTCTCCCATGTCATTCCAGTACCATCAGCCTCACTGATGGCTGATCTCTTCCAAGTTTACTTGGGATTGCCTACTTTCTTCTTTCCTTACGAACTCCAGTCAAGTGTCTGCCTTGCAACATTGGTGGCTGTTTTTCGCAAGGTTTGTCCTATCCATCTCCACTTTCACTTTGGATGTCTTGGGCTATGGGTTTAGTCCCTTTCCCACAATCTACAGGAGTTATCTTTCCCTGCCACCCACTTCCTAATATCCGGCGTAGGCATCTGTGAACAAAGATCTGGAAAAGGCAGAACCTCGCTTTAGTAATCCGAATTTGTATATCGTCATCATCTCCTCCGTCTTTGCTAACTCTACTTCCCAGATGAATGAAGTGGTCCGTATCGAGGATGTTCTCTCCCTGATTAGATAATAAACTAGGTAAATGACACACCTATTGTTTTATATTGTAATTAGGATGTTTAGCAGTTTTCACTACCAATTATTCACAGATTACTGGTTCAACAAGAGTTCGTTCCCTGTAGCACGATTGTCATGGAACAATCACCTAAACTTTGCTAAACAAAAAATAGTTCCCACAACTAAAGGCTTCCTATTTCTTGACTCATCAACTGGTCTTTTTGTCCGCTTTTATTTTGCCCTTTTCTGCTGGTAAGTTAGAAATAATAATACTAAGAAACTCTTCCTTCCACGTGAAATACTGTACTCCTCCTTAATCTTCGGGCTCAAAAAACAAAGCCTTATTATCTTATATAATACAGACGTTACTTCAAAAAAAGAAGATGATTACGTCCTACGCGTCATGCATTCAGTCATGCATATTAACCAATGACTTAAACTCTTCCAAGTCACTGGTTTTCCTGGCTAGCTCAGGCAACCCATTCCATGCTCTAATAGCACTGTGGAAGAAGGAGCATTTGTACAAATTTGTCCTAGCATATGGGACGAGGATTGTGCCTTTATCTTTTTGTCTTTCTGAGTATTTTATTAAATTTTGTTTTTGTATTTGAAGATTATGGTTCAGTGTTTTATGTATGATTGCTACTTTACTTTTGAGTCTTCTGTCCTAAAGGCTTTCTAATTTAGTGATTTTACTAAAGGTGTTACTCTAGTCAAATGTGAATATTCGTTTGTTATGAATCTCACTGCTCTATTTTGTGTCTGTTCCAGTTTCTGAATGTTCTCGTGAGTTGAGGGGTCCCAAACAGAGGATGCATATTCTATTATTATTAGAGATCTAACTGATCTATACGACCAGGATTCTAATTACATTTATATATATAGATCTACATAACCAGCCTTATAATGGCACAATTTATGTACAGATCTACATAACCAGCCTTATAATGGCACAATTTATGTATAGATCTACATAACCAGCATTATAATGGCACAATTTATGTATAGATCTACATAACCAGCCTTATAATGGCACAATATATGTACAGATCTACATAACCAGCATTATAATGGCACAATTTATGTATAGATCTATATAACCAGCCTTATAATGGCACAATTTATGTATAGATCTACATAACCAGCATTATAATGGCACAATTTATGTATAGATCTACATAACCAGCCTTATAATGGCACAATTTATGTATAGATCTACATAACCAGCCTTATAATGGCACAATTTATATATAGATCTACATAACCAGCCTTATAATGGCACAATTTATGTATAGATCTACATAACCAGCATTATAATGGCACAATTTATGTATAGATCTACATAACCAGCCTTATAATGGCACAATTTATGTATAGATCTACATAACCAGCATTATAATGGCACAATTTATGTATAGATCTACATAACCAGCATTATAATGGCACAATTTATGTATAGATCTACATAACCAGCATTATAATGGCACAATTTATGTATAGATCTACATAACCAGCATTATAATGGCACAATTTATGTATAGATCTACATAACCAGCATTATAATGGCACAATTTATGTATAGATCTACATAACCAGCATTATAATGGCACAATTTATGTATAGATCTACATAACCAGCATTATAATGGCACAATTTATGTATAGATCTACATAACCAGCATTATAATGGCACAATTTATGTATAGATCTACATAACCAGCCTTCTAATGGCACAATTTATATATAGATCTACATAACCAGTATTATAATGGCACAATTTATGTATAGATCTACATGACCAGCGTTCAAATGGCACAATTTATGTACAGATTTACACAAGTATTCTAATGACACAATTTATGTTCTTCCACAACATTTGAGCGTTTGTTTTGATTAACGTCCCAGACTTGAATTCAGTCTCCGCCGACGGCGCCCTGCGCCACAGACAGGGTTAAAAGGAAAACGTTTGGCTAAAGGTCAAAGTTCACTCTCTGGCACCCCCAAATGCTGACAGCTCATCTTGACGCGTACTAGACGTGGAATCTAGACGTACGTAGAATTCCGGGCCACGTGGTGTTTGGTTTCCGGTCGAGACAATTTTGATTGGGGCACATTAGGAGCGGTCACTGTAGCAAGTCTGCAGACGGGCGATACTAAAATAAAAATGTCAGAATCGATTTCGATTATTCCTTGACAAGACTCGGAATTAATGCAAGGTCACTCCTTTGAATTCACTGACATATATATCTATACATTAAATATGGAATGAAAGATTACAAAACAAATATGATAAAAGAAAGTAACAGGAAATTTTTACGAGATTTTTTCCATTCTCAGCCATGTCAAGGACGCTATATTAAGAGATCGTACTTTTAGACTATTTAATAAAAAATACATTTTGCTACTAGCGAATGAGCTTAGAAATTTGATGTTACAGTGCTCAAAAAAGTGCACATCTAAATTACATAGTAAACATTTCCTATTTTGTGTACAGCGAAAAACAAACTTGTTAGATATAGGCTTAGTTATCCGCCATTGGAGTTTTTTTTTTTACGATAAAATAAATAAATGTCAAGGACGAAAAATCGAACTTCAAAATGACGAACTAAATAAAGGTCACAATTAGAATAGCTTTTAAAAACAATGTGATACTGCAGTGCTAAAATTTGCGCAAACACAATGATGTAACTCAGTGTTTCCCAAACTTTGTCTTAACGGAACACTTCGCGCATTTTTAGTATTTAGCGGAACATTTTTTATTAATTCACGTGGTGGCCTACTATATAGTTATTTCAGTAGTTCTCGGAACACCTATTCAAGCCTCGCGGAACACTAGCGTTCCGCGGAGCACAGTTTGGGAAACACTGATTGTCACGTCTTAAAAACGAAGCTTATTAACACTTTTTTTTTTGTACCCCGGATTCACTAAAAAGCTTGCTATTTATAGTTTGAAAATCTAAGATTAAATATGATTTTAGTCAACTGAAGATTTTCCTACTAAAAGTTACATCACTACAATTCACTCTTTGTTTTATTGTCGATTGGCAAGTTCGCGTTTACGTTCTTGAAGCAATAGAATTCAGTAATAGAGAGAAAAAGAACATAAAGCGATTAGAAGAAACGTGGTGGCGATGTAATAGAACCTCGCGAAAAAAAAAAGGCAAGAAAATGAAAAGAGGACGATTTGGGGACATTTCGAAATAAAAAGACAAAATTAACAACTTGAAAGGTGACATGTTAAAAGATCACGGTTGCCTAATAGACAATTTAAAAAAAAAAGTCTTCTTGTTACAAGCGATCTCAGAAATTAGATTTTACAGTCATTCTGAAATTTAATTCTACAGCACTTCAGAAATTTGATTCTGCAGTACTTCAGAAATTTGATTGTGCAGTAATTCAGAAATTCGATTGTACAGTATTTCAGAAATTCGATTCTACAGTATTTCAGAAATTTGATTCTACAGTATTTCAGAAATTTGATTCTACAGTACTTCAGAAATTTGATTTTACTGCACTGAAAAATGCACAAAAAATTATATTGTTTATTTAAATACTCCCTTTATGAATACTTCAGTACTTTGTTTGATATTTATGGATTTGTCTCCTGGTACGAAAATGACAAAATCTTCAAATGTTTACGTTTTCTGAGACTACTTTGGCATTAGAAGAAGATCGAATGGGATCTTGGTCTATAAAGTATTCTAAACGCCTGTCTTACACTTTGGATAGAAGGAATCGATTTTAGAATTTCATAGCATCGTCCATCAAAAGTACCCCCACTCTATCTGGATATATAAAACTTAAGGTGAAAAAAAAAAAGTAGCCATTGAAGATGTTACTTTTCATTGGAGCTGGGGAGGGGGTGGGGGGAGTCAGTCAACGTTCGTCTAAAACCGTAGACCACCCAGCCTGACCCAGCTAGGTTTGTGCCTTGAAGGTTGTTATTTGGTTATCATCCGTGTACAGCAGACAGACAGGGGGGGGGGGGGCATTGGCTACCCCCCCCCCCCACCTACTCACCACTTTTACTTAGCTCTCTCTAGAAGTTTCTTAGTGTAGTAGAGGCAATCATGTGTTTAGTTGAGACAAACTAAACAAATGCCCTGAGTGTAACAGAGAAAGTAGAGGGAGACAATGGAGAAATAGTTAGATCAAGACTGGAGAGAGAAAGAGAAATAGAGAGGAAGAGAAAAAGAGTGAATGAAAAATAGACAGAAGGAGCGAAAACAAAAAGAGGGAGATAGATAGTTAGATAGACAGATAGAGAGTATAGAGGGAGAGAGGGAGGGAGAGAGAGTACAAAGACTCCACGTGTGATAAAGAACAAGGTTACAAAGACAGTTTGTGTAGAAACAAAAACTCAAAATCGGCCCCCGAAGTGGTCCACCCAGGCAGGTAAAAAGGCAGGTTTCAATATTTTCAGAAAGAAAATCAGAATAAAATTCTATGAAAGACAAATGACAGAGAAGAATGGACAAAGAAAGTTGACAGATCTTGTGTGGTGCCGCAGCGGTCCAGCAGACCAAAGGATATGAGAAAGTGAATGTAAAGTAAGATGTGAACCTGGTCTAACTGATGTCTTATAATGAATAACTAATTGATCTAATTGTTTTGTATAAGTTCAATCTCTTATTCAAATCCTCAAGTAAAATACATCCACGTTAAAAAAAAAATCCTACTATGATGTGTTTAATTCCATGATGTCATATTACAGTTCACACGATAATATGAAAAACTACTTATTAATTGTTGTTTTAAATTATGTTCAACTTATATTCATACTAAATAGATGTTTTCTCTTTTTAAAAAAGTAAACATTTTTGTGTGTACATGTGGTAATTATTATAACAGAACTTACGTTACTTAGCAATAAAAATGTAAAAAAAAATATCTTTTGACAAGAAAATGACAAGAATTTGAAAGAAGATTAAAAGGTAAAACAATAAACCTCGTTCACCATTCGTAAACAATGAACTCCGAGCTATGTCTTCCCAATTGTTAGTATTAATGTTCACCGATGCAAGGTTCCGTTTTATTACATCTATGTACCGGAGCCGGGGCCGACCAGTTTTTCTTGTGCCAGTCGCGAGTTGTCCATAGAGGATGACTTTCGGGATTCGCTTGTCCTCCATCCGGTGAACATGTCCAAGCCAGCGCAAAACGGCGTTGTCTGAGGGCTGTAAAGATACTGGGAATACCTGATCGCGCAAGGATCTCAGTATTGCACACTTTTTCTTTCCATGTGACTTTCAAGATCCTAGGGAGACATCTCAAATGGAATGAGTTTAGTTTTCTCTCTTGCTTTGCGTAGGTTGTCCATGATTCACTGCCATACAGCAGTGTACTCATAACGCATGCCTTGTAGACTTCCATTTTGGTCACCGTAGTTAGCTTCTGGTTTTCCCATACTCTTGACCTGAGTCTAGCGAAGGTCGAGGCAGCCTTCCTTATGCGTTTTTTTTTTTTTAAATCTCATCTTCTAGAGACAGGTCATCTTTAATTGTGGATCCCAGATAGCAGAATTCGTTTACAGCGTCCAGCTTGTTATCGTCTTTGAGGATGGAGAGTGATGCTGTAGCAGGTGGTCTAAAATATTAAGATGTCGGATTTTCACTATCTTTGCTACTTTACGAGATCTAAACGGGACGGACGGACATTCCACACAAAACTAATAGCGTCTTTTTCCCCTGTCGGGGGCCACTAAAAATGACAAGAATTTGAAAGAAGATTAAAAGGTAAAACAATAAACCTCGTTCACCATTCGTCAACAATCAACTCCGAACTACGTCCTTCTCTATCTCTTCTATACAACTTACGACCTCATTCGAATCAACAATGGTAGTCACGTGACCGTTCGTTCTGCTGATTGAGGTCCATTACATCCTTGTAATCCAACTGTAAAATAAAAATAAAAAAGACGGAAGTAGGTATTAAATGTAATATAATTCATAAAATTTAATACCCAAATAGATTTAAAAAAAATAAAATATGTCCTTGATCTAGGTTAGGTCCACCTTCCTTCACCAGAAAGAGGTTATGTATTTTCTGCTGTTTGAGGTGCTAATTATTTACGTTAATACGCTTTTTACATTCTTATATCAACTCATTTTATACATTGTATAGAGAATTAGGTCGTTGCTTAAAAGTTTGAAAATAAAAAGACTTAACTAAAAAACCTTCTATTTTCATAAGCACTTCGCAGGTACAGTGGTTAGTGTATTAGCTTGAGAAAGCTTGAGCCCTCAAGTGGTACATTTTTTTTTATAAACTGCATTTAAAAAGCGATCACGGTAACATTTACACAGATACCCCCTTCTTTCCCCCCCCCCTTCTTTTTTTCCTAAGTGGTCCAGACAAATGAAAGTATTGAGAAAGCTAAAAGCATGAAATTGCTGTAAACAAAAGCTATTGGTAAAAATATTTCTACTCGCACAGATTTATTATTGATAGTCTAGAGTCTAGATATATTACACATATCTCAAAGACTCTAACTAATGATACAACAACAGTTAATATAATCTTTGTTTATTAAAAATTTTTTACAAATATTTTCTTGTTTTTGAGATATATAAATGAGAAAATAAACATTTTGAATGTGCATGCTTATCATATATTGTAAACGTATTTTTAAAAGTTAATAGACAGTGCTTCAGCTGTATTTGTTACTGGTTTATTATGTACTACTGAACTATCAAGGCCAAAGCTCTTTGAAGACTAGCGATTTTCCGAGTAATTAAAAAGTCTATGTATATCTTTGAGGGAAAAAAAAAGCAACTACCTAATTGTTTACACAATGAAACCTCAGTTTTGGCCGTTGTAATGTTTCAAAATGTGTTCAGCGTAAAATAACATTTGTTATAGTCTATGTCTTTTCATTTTGAATATGGCTTCAGCGGGAATTCCCGGACCCGACTCAAATGTTTCTTTGTATTCAGTAAAGAGTTGAATAAATAACTAGACGAGCATTTTGAAATCATTAGCTTTACTCTTGTAGAGGATGTACAAAGCTCAACGGAAAGACTTCTTGGAATAATGAAGCATTATAATAAATAATTACAACTTATAGACCATCCCCATAAAGAAGAAATTGATTTAAAAACAAAACTATTTTTACAATACCTCTACTCAATGGATGCTGGGTAGACAACTGATCTCAGAAAGGGCTTCAGCGATTTCCTAGAAATTTAACAGTTGATGTATATCGCTGAGGAAAAGAATTACTAGCTCGTTGGTCACATGGGGAAAACTCTAGTTTGACCATTATAATTTTTTAAAGTAAAAAATAAATAAATGTAAATTTGGCTAGAGACTACATCTAGGTCTAGATCCTACATCGGTTCTTGAAAGGACTATGGCGTTCGTGACTTTCCGAGTGTAAGGATTTATTGATTCAGGTGTTTCATAAACAAGAAAAAATATTACTTTTTTTTTTTTTAAACAAGACAATACCTCCTTTATTCAACTTATACAGGTTATAGAACGATTTTCTCTTAAAAATTGATGAATATTAGATTTTAAATCATTTTTTGTTTACCCAATCCGATTCCCCCTTCTCCCAGAGAAAGAATCGAATGTGAAGATCTAGTAGGCCTACACCTTTTAATATCCCAATGATAAGTATTCAGATCTAGACTTAGAAGACAATGCGCAAAATTTTCCTGAACATTAATGTTTTTCTGGTTTATGATCAGTGGCGTAACTAGGGATTTTGGCGCCCGGTGGGAGCTTGACCTCTGCATTTTGAAATTCAACACCGTGACATGACATAATGGCGTACTGTTTAATGTAAAAACTAATTTCGAACACTCGTTTGGGGGCCCCTTCAAGTGGGTGATTTTTTAATTTGAACCCCCTCTACTCCCTAGCCACGCCCCTGATTCTGTTACTTGTTTTACTGCTAAAACTAGTCTACTTATTAGATTTTTTAACAATGCTTCAAAGGAAAAAAAAGTAGGGATAGTAATTTAAAATTTCTTTAAAAAATGTTGAAAAGTCTATTTAAATTTCTTTTAAATTTTCCACAGTAGGATTCTGTCTCGAGCTAGTTAACAAAAAAAAATTCTTATAAAAAATCTGGCCACAAAGTGTTGTGGAATTTTCTTCAGCAATCTCTATTTTAGCTTTAACATAGTAAAAAAAAAAAAATCTGTGAATTTGGCTGTCTTTCCCTGGCCACGTCTTTCTCTGGCCAGGCAGTGAGCTCAACACGGAAGCTGCGTGAGCTAGACAACGCAAATGTGTTCCAGCGATGCCAGGCAGACAGACAGAACGTGGGCCGAAGCTAAAAAGACATTAAATGTTCCGAAGGTCAGTGGCTCGCTCCCCATTTGCTCCATCTCCCTCCACCCATGGCCTCTATCTCTCCTTCTCTCTCTCTCTCTTTTTCTCTTCCTTTCTCCATCATCTGCAAAGTCTCGAGTTACTTCTCTCCTCGTGCGTGTAGTGATATAGTCAAATAGTGTCTGCTGGGATAGCTTTGCGGTCTATTTTTATTTCTATCTGGCTGAAGGAAGAAGTTCTGAAGATATGAAGGGGGGGGGTGTTCATAAATACACACTCTCATGGCGCTCGTACAAACACAAACACACACACTGAGAAAAAAAGAGAACCTATAAATAAATTTAAAACTTTAGAATATGTAAACAACTCTGCCCTAAATCTAAACTCATATTTTTTTAAAAATCTGTATGCCAACTTGTAAATTGGAATGTCCAACAGAAAATATTTGCTTAAAAATCTACTAAGTTGGCCGCTAAAGGAGGCTATGCTAATGAATGTATTGCAATGAAAAGGGAGCCCTCCAAAAACGTTATTAGTATTTCCGCTTTGTAGCCAGGACCTAAAGACCTTCAGAAGAATTTTTTTTTCATTTAAATACATCAACGCCAAACAGGCAAGCAATCACTACCTCGGTCTCCCAAAGGGTTTCATCCTCCATAGTCTACCCACCTCCGGCTCTATCTGTTCCACCCACTCGCGTTACTCCCACTCAAACTCACTCTCGCGTCTGATAACAGTTTCTCCCACTTGCCCGACCTCTCTCTCTCTCTAGACACCCCCAGCATAGTTATTTTTTTTTATCTTCAGCGTCCTGGCTCTCTCTCTCTCTCTCTCTCTCTCTCTCTCTCTCTCTTCGCTTCAGGGGAAAGTCAGCGAAACCCTTAGGATATTTTTTAAACTTAAAAATCTCTCTCTCTCTTTCTCTCTCTCTCTTCCTTCGCTCTTCCAGCGTTGCCATGGTAACCGTTTGGTCTGCACTGTAATTCTTTCAGAGCAATGGGGAGCGGGAAGATGCGCGGAAAAGGGGGACGCGAGGGGGACGGAGAGGTGGGAGGTACATGAGAGGGAGAGAAAGGAGTGAAGGAAATGGGAGAGTGGGGGAGATAGGGGAATGAGAAGAAGCAGAGGCTGAGAAGAAAGAGTGGGAGAGATGGAAGACAGTGAGTAGGAAGAGTGAGAGATGGAAGACAGTGAGTAGGAAGAGTGAGAAATGGAAGACAGTGAGTAGGAAGAGTGAGAGATGGAAGACAGTGAGTAGGAAGAGTGAGAGGTGGAAGACAGTGAGTAGGAAGAGTGAGAGATGGAAGACAGTGAGTAGGAAGAGTGAGAAATGGAAGACAGTGAGTAGGAAGAGTGAGAGATGGAAGACAGTGAGTAGGAAGAGTGAGAGATGGAAGACAGTGAGTAGGAAGAGTGAGAGGTGGAAGACAGTGAGTAGGAAGAGTGAGAGGTGGAAGACAGTGAGTAGGATGAGTGAGAGATGGAAGACAGTGAGTAGGATGAGTGAGAGGTGGAAGACAGTGAGTAGGAAGAGTGGGAGATGGAAGACAGTGAGTAGGAAGAGTGGGAGATGGAAGACAGTGAGTAGGAAGAGTGAGAGATGGAAGAATAAAAGAGTTAAAGAGGTGGAGGAGAGGAACATGAAAATGGGAAATGTAAGGATAAGACAATACATAGGTGTGTGGGAGATTGTGTGTGTGTGTGAGAGAGAGAGAGAAAGAGAGAGAGAGAGATGGAAGGAAGTGAAAGAATCGTAGATGGGGGGGGGGAGAAGGAAATGACACAGCGGGAGAGGAGAGGTGATATTATGACATATGAATGACATTTTTAAGGAAGTTCTTATTATTAGCGTGCGTGTGTAAGATACATATATAGATTCTGAGGGAGAGAGAGAGAGAGAGAGAGAGAGACGTTAATAAAGCTGAAACAGAACGCTAACTTAAAAGCAATAGACTAAAGATAGAAAGAAGAAGATCCCGCAGTGCGTAAAAGAAAGTCTAACACAAGGCTAAGAGATACTTGGTGACGTCGGCGTACAAACAAACAAACAAACAAACAAACAAACACTAATCTAGAGCGCTGTCATAAGAAGAAATGTCCAGCTAGTTTCAACAATGACTTAGTTGTCCAATAGAACTGTAGATACATAGGGAACGATACCAGAAGAAAAAAAAATAGATTCAAAAGACCTTCCTGCAGGGAATGAAGAAGAGGCGACGAATAAAGAGATAGAAAGACAGCATCAAAAATGGAAGGGAAAAGACAGAAAGGAAAGGAGAATGACGGTGGATAGATTACGTGAGGTGCCCCAACGGTCAAACAGTCTAAAGTTCTAAAGGATATGTGATGGTTAAGGAGAGAGATAGACATATATAAAGATAGATAGATAGATAGATAGATAGATAGATAGATAGATAGATAGATAGATAGATAGATAGACAGACAGACTGATAGATAAATAGATAGTTAGATAGATATATAGACAGACAGACGGACTGATAGATAAATAGATAGATAGATAGATAGATATCTCGCTCACTTTGAGACACGCACACACACACGCTGACACACATAGTCACACCACTCAACCCACATCTCTGTGAATCGCTTTAAGTTTCTGTGTTTTCGTATTCTCCTTCTTGTGTTTCAGTGTGTGTGCGTGCCAGCAGGTGTGTGTGCGTGTCTGT